>NW_024883292.1:0-112569 GCF_019059575.1 Amphibalanus amphitrite
AAAAAAAAGGGCCTAACATACAAAAGATTGGACACTCCGCAACTACGCTTTTGATTAACCCGGCGGCCGCTGGGCCTCCGCGCCACCCGCCGGCCGCTGGGGGGGGGGGGCATAAAGTTGCCCCCCCTTTACTTCTGCGACGATATCGTTGCAACGCGAAGAGATAGAGAAGCGAAACTTTGCACACATCTTCTAAATACCTAGCCGAGGTTGTGTCCAAATTTGGTGTCGATCCCATTTGAAATGACGTCACAGTGACGTCATAAGTGAAATTATAGATTTGCGACCTCATATTCCTCACGATACATCAACATATATGGGACCGAATATAAGGGCCGATTATTGGTCAGAAACTAGATGGAAGTGGAGTAAGATGTTTTAGGATGACAGCAGGGCTGTCTAGTCATTACAGTCGAGTTTCATGCTCAGCGTCATCAGAAACGGTCCATATCGGAAAATGACAAAACTTTATGACGTCACTGTGACGTCATCTTAGGTGCTACAACCACCAAACTTTCCTCAAACATTGCCTAGGTATCATTTGAAGCTATGCCAAGTTTCACGTTCGTAGCTCATCAGTTTCGGAGATATTTCACAAAACGTAAAGGGGGGGCAACTTTATGCCCCCCCCCCCAGCGGCTCGTGGGTTAAAAACAGCTACCCAAATCTACCCAAATATACAGCTAAAATACAAGCTACCACCCAACTAATGCATCCGTCACATATAATTAATCAAAACATACAGTTATCGCGTAAACCTGTACCTCTAGTCTAAAATAATAGGTCCTTCAGGTATTGCGGCCCTAAAGGTTTTAGGTACGGCCCTCCAGCAAAATAATGGTTGGTTAGCCTGTGTGCTTTTGGTGTAATAACTTTGAATGACAGAGACACTCCTGTAAAATGAGTCAATAGAAATGAGAAGAGGGTTCGTGCACACTTCGGCAATGGTTTTCAACAGCCATTAGACGTACCTA
This sequence comes from Amphibalanus amphitrite, assembly GCF_019059575.1. Classification (NCBI taxonomy): domain Eukaryota; kingdom Metazoa; phylum Arthropoda; class Thecostraca; order Balanomorpha; family Balanidae; genus Amphibalanus; species Amphibalanus amphitrite. Next base: position 975 of record NW_024883292.1, read on the forward strand.
TTCATCAATGCAGATCGCTTATTGTGATGTTGGCAACCAAACACTAAATACTGGAGGGCCGTACAATTCAATGTGACAAATTTTGTACGCCACCTTTACTGTATTGTACCTACTCCAGTGAGCGAATAGCACGAGCGTTAGAATAATGTTACTCGATTTCCTTTTTGCAGTTCACTCATTCTACGAAAAATCGACAGTCCCAAGGGTCCCTCGCTAAATAAAGAAACGGCTATCACTGCTTCTGACTGACCTCCAGACTTGTCCTCCAGATTCCCAGTGCGCTGGAAGATATCAAGGGCCAACTGGAGCGACTGAGTGCCAGTGGTCTGCTCAGGGGCACTCTCTCGGCTCAGCAGCAGATGGAACTCATCACAGGTCAGCGCCCCACTCACTGTGGCGTCCGCAGGTGCCTCACTGGCGCACTGCCTGCTGATCAGGGGTTATTGTCGGGCAGCAGTGACGGGTTGGTTAAATACAGCGATGTGAAATGTCACCCATTTGAAGCGTATTGAAGCGTGCCCCTGCACTTCCTTATTCACTCATCTCCAGGCTGCAAACCCGTGTTGGCCGTGTTACAGCTGAACTTGCTGCTCGAAAAATTTGAGCTCATCCATCAAACCATTTTCATTTCGAGGTGCGACGGTCTATGCTCCTACCTGCATTTTTACATCACCGTCTCTCGAGTACACTTCATGCCCAAACGGCAAACATCTGTCTTGACTCTCTGATTTTCGCCCTTAGCCCCGAAGTATAGCTGGCGCGACCTGACCTGACCCCTCCCAACAGGTGCCAGCGAGCTCTCCGACTGCGTCTCTGGCGCCGTGCACGTCCAGGAGTGTATCCCCGAGAGCGTGGAACTGAAGCAGAAGATGTTCGAGCAGCTGGACGCTCTGGTGGACGGCACCACGGTGATGTGCTCCTCCACCTCCTGTATCGCTGCCTCCAAATTCACCCAGAATCTCAAACACCGCAGCCGCTGCCTCGTGGCGCACCCGGTAAGTACCTTATTGTAGGTCGACGTTAGATGTCAGTCGGATACCAACTTTTCCGTATATCAGTATCAACCCGATGTGGATTTAGCATCTGGTTATTTCCCATATATTTTTCATTTTTGGCGGTCTTCTTGAAGCATCACTGATGCATTAGATGTTTCGAATTTGGTAAAAGTTGGCATTTCTCTCAATAATCCAACTCTGTTTACGCCTGGTTGGTTCATGGTTATCATATCGGTTTCCTGATTGTCTGCGACATCACTAGACTCGATGTCATGCGTGGGACTGCGTTTCGAGCTTGGTAACTCTGGTATGATAAGGCAGTTTTGTCGAGAGGCTTGGCTGTATCAATAAACATTTAAACTGGATAAACGGTCGAGCCATATGCATATTTATATAACGTAAACGCGTGCCCAGACTGTGCCAGCCCAACCTTGAAGTAACACTTTGATGTGAATGCTGCCCATAGCTGGCATACTACGTTTGTATTTTGTGACAATTATCAGCAGACTCTTCAACCAAAACTAATGCTATCGTTTAGTTTTCTTATCGATTTAAGTAATTTTTCACATGGTTGTTTTTGCCGTCTGTTGAGGCATATTACCGCCATTATAAGAAATCCTTACAATTTCCATGGGTGGAGCCCTATTTATTGACTTAGTCCGTCCATGCCGTCAGCCTTGCCCGTATCGCTGTTTTTTTTTTTTTTTACCATAAAGCGACAAAACCCGCCGACCTGCCCCGCCGTTGACAGATAACCCAGCCATCCCATATAACCACTATACACCAGTACATGGACCAACTCATGTTAATTCTCCCACCTGCGTGCATATGACCCCCTCGCCGGTCACAGGCGGACTGTTTCGATGTAGCACCCTCCCTGCCTAGTGCCTGTGATGCAGTCAAACTGTTCCAATGCTCCCTCTGCCGCCGTTTCCAGGTGAACCCGCCCTATTATGTGCCTCTGGTGGAGCTGATTCCGGCCCCCTGGACTGACCCGGAGGCGGTGACCCAAACTCGCCAGCTGATGATCGAGATCGGACAGTCACCAATCAGCCTCAACAAAGAGATGCCAGGCTTTGCCCTCAATAGGATCCAGTAAGAACTGGCGAAGGGATTAATAGTATCAATGTGCTTATTGATTCAGAATTGGCTAAATAACTCAAAATATTGTTTTTATCGTTGAATCGGTTATTATTTGTTACAAGCTGCACGTGTTAATAACGCATATGCTAGTATCATTATGACGGTGCCAAATCTGTGATAATCATGTTTTTTTCGTGTACCTTATATGTATATTGTTGAATCCATCAACATCAAAACAAAACATCACATCATAACTTGTAATCATGACTATTGATTAGTTTGTTTCGTTTTGTTGTATTTTCTTATATTTATTTTTCTCGACTGCTTTGTCGTTTTCCTCACCAGCACTATTACGCAAATCAGTTTTTTTATCTTACTAGCTTATTACATCCCCACTTCCCTATACGGTGTCTCCATAATATGCTCGTGCTCCTCCGCCTACGTGCAGGTACGCCATCCTAAACGAGTGCTGTACCTCGTCTCTGAGGGCGTGCTGAGCGCAGAGGACATCGATACTGTGATGAAGGACGGACTGGGCCCTCGGTATGCCTTCATGGGTCCGCTGGAAACGGCACATCTTAACGCTGAGGGTACGTCGACCTAGACTCTAGAGGATGTTATCGTGTCAGGTCACTGAATGCGGCGAAGTCTCAACTTATGCATTGGTTTTGTCGGATATAATTCGCGAATGGTCAAACTAATTTGCATTTCCTTAGGAATAGGGAAATAAGGGATATGGCTCATATCTACATGATTTGAAATGCAGCACTTGAATTACGTGAATAAGTGCGTCACATTATTGTTTATCAATGGCTCGCACAAATAGCAAACAATGAGCGGTTGATCTAATGATACCCCGGCTTTCAAACACCGTTCCAGGCATGCTCAACTACTGCGAACGGTACGGCTCGACTATTGAGGGCGTCTCCAAGACGCTGGGGCCCATCCCACACTGGGGCGGCGCTCAGGCTGAGGAGATCCATCGCCAGCTGACAGCGATGGTCCCGCTGGAGAAACTGCAGGTGGGAGCCGGCGCCGGTGAACGAAACAACCAAAAGCATAGCCATAGGCAACGACATGGTTGTGAACTATGAAGTTAGCCTTCCATCTTCTGTCAGTACGGTGGCTCCATTTGGTCAGCTCGACCGCGAAACTGATCTACTGCTTCAGAGTTCTGCCGCTAGAGGCGCTGCGGCAAGGGAACTTGAAGCTTGCAGCCTGGTAGACTGCTGTGTTGGCTTAGTTTTTGGTATGGTGTTAAGTTTTAACTGACCTTTAGTGTTAACAAAGTGGCTCGTATTTTTTTTCAGGAGCGCCGTGCCTGGAGGGACGCTCGCCTAACAGCCCTGGCTAAGCTGAAGAAGGATGCTGACAAATGAGCCCTTAGTCTCCGACTTAGCAATGAGTTGTCTTAGGATCCAACGCGTCCGGGGTACAACCGTATGTGCCTGACGTCAGATACCAGAGATATTATTTTGATAAAATACAAACATTGGGTATTAACGAGCGTTTTGTTGAGACTGTGCTCATCAGGGGTGTAACTTTTGCTTTTGAGATGGGGGTGCACTTGGTGATGGGGGCGACCTTCAGTGAGGATAGGGGCGCTTCCAAGGAGTATACATGGTGCATATCTCTCAACAGGCGCGCACACAGGATTTTTTAACGGGGGGGGGCACGACCTGCAAACTGGGGCCCTCCATGCCGAAGGACCACAGACCCCAGCCAAAAAAGTTCCCCAACGTGATTATATTTCGGTCGACTTGAAACTTAGCTTCTGTCGATACATGATAAAACAATTTCTTCAGTTCCCGTTCAATTTTCAAAGCATTAAATGCTCCATTTTTGTTTACGCAGCATGTTTCATTCAAATACGATCCAGTGAGTCGTTATCACCATTTTAATGTCTCTCAATTTCGGTAAAATGCTTCGGTAAATGCTAAAATAAAATGTTTGTTGGTATATTTCGAAATTCAGACCTAAGAGTGATCACCATTTTGTGTTCCTCCAATTTAGTTTGAACACAGTCTGATGCTGCAAATGGGATTGCAGTTCATTTATATTAACCCAAGGCCCTCTATCCGGCGCACCGATAAACGGGTGTCAAGGCTTCTACTTATAGGTACAAGAACTTTTCAAATAAAATGAATATTTTTTTCATGTGCAATTTTAATTGTAAGAGCACTAAACACCCCAATGTTAGAGTCCAATGGTACAAAATTGGGTATTACAAAATGACATTAAATTCGTTTGCACGAATATCAATCAATCAAATTTATAACGAAATTGCATTTAGCTTTTTCATTCCGAAATTTTATAGAATCGGGGTGCCCTTTTTACGCTCGGCGACTGATGACACCCACTTTTGCTGGAATCACCTCTTTTATTGGGCGCCTTTCTTCTGCTGGGGTCGCCTCTCTCTTGCTGAGGTCACCCCTCTTCTGCTCGGCGGGACTTGCTTCTGATGGGCGCTCCTCCTCTGCTGGGGTCTCACACTTTTCTGCTGGAGACTGACACTTCCCTTCCCGGGTATGCCCTATTTTTCTAGAGGCGTCCCTCTTCTGCCGGGCGAGCCCAACTTCTGCTTAAGTCGCTCGACCTTTTCTACTAGAGGCGCCCTTCTTACTCGGCGAGCCCAACTGCCGCTTGAGGTGTCCCATTTTTATTGTATGCGCCCCCTTCTGCGGGCAGCGCCCCTCTTTTGCGGGGCTGCCCCTCTTCTGCTGGAGGCGCCCTCGCCCATCTTCTGGTGGCGGCGCCCCTCTTCTGTTGAAACCGCCCTCTTCTGCGGGTGCGTACTCTTCTGCTGAAGGTGCTCGGCAATGTCTGTTGGGGGCATTGCTCTTTTGCTGGGGAGCCCCTGTTCTGCTGGGGATGCCCCACTTCCGTCGGGGCCGCTGGGGACGCCCCTGCTGGGGGCGCCCCCGGCCCCACTGCTGCTGGACGAACCCAACTTTTGCTCCAGGTGCCCCTTTTGTATTGGGGCGCCTCTATTCTTTAGGCATCCCTCTCCTGGTAGGGCGCCCCTTTCTGCTGGGGCGGCCCTATGCTGGGGGTACTCTTCTGCTGGGGGCGCCCCACTACTACTGGACGAGCCCAACTTTTGCTTGAGTAGCCCCAATTATATTGGAGTGCCTCTCTTCTTCTGGAAGCATCCCTCTTCTGGTGGGGCGCCCCCTTTCTGCTGGGTGGCCATTCCTGTGTTGAGGGCGCTCCTTTTCTGCTGGAGGCATCTCTCTTCTGGTTGGGCGCCCCCTTTCTGCTGGGGTGCCCTTCTTCTGGTAGGGCGCCCCTCTGCTGGTGAGGCGCCCCTTTCTGCTGGGGTCGCCCGTGTTCTACTGAGGGCGCTCTTCTACTGGGCGAATCCAAGTTCTGCTTGTGGGCCTCATTCATTCCTACTAGGGGCGCCTCTCCTCCGCTGGGGCGCCAGTCTTATGCTTGACGATCCCAACCTACGTTGGAGGTGCCCCACTTCTGCCTCGGGCGCTCCACTTTTGCTGAGAAAGTCCCGTTCTTGCCGGGGTGCCCCTTTCACCCATTTTTGGGGAGCGATACGACTGGACGCTTTCCAAGCCCGCAGGCAGCACGACGCCGGTCACGAGACGGAATGTAGCCGGGATATCACCCTCACCATCTGCTGCTCAAGAGCTTATCGGTGTCGGGCAGCGTGTGGGGCGCCGCTTAGCCTATGGGGGTGCACTTTGACGTGATGGGGGTGCACTTTCAGGGGATGGGGGTGCACCTGCACCCCCATACATATAGAAAGTTACACCGCTGGTGCTCATTGCCACTGAAAGACAGCTAAAATGCTTTCTATTTGTAGGAAGTAGTGCTTACCTACGTTTCAATGCATTACCACCCCTCATTCAGCATAGATGGCGCTGGGGATCTTGAATAGCGACTTCAATCACCACACAGGTAATGTGCCACCGACACCGAGTGACCGCAGACAACGAATAATGATAAACTTACAAAAAAAGTTAAAGCAAAACTCTTGCTTCATGGTTTGAGCTGGCTGGCTATTAGGCGCTTAACCCTCAGCTGAGGTTGACTGTTTTAGACGTTTTAGTTGAACTCACCCGATTGAGAGAGGTAAGTTCAGCAAAAGTGTCAAAACATTACATCTGCTGTTTGTCTTAGTACTTTCACCAGACACTCAGGCTCACAGAGAGTGTCTCAATTGGGTAATGTCCAGCTTTGCTCCAAGGCTGCGAGGGTCGGGACTCTGAATTCAGCCACCTCCATGCTTGTTTAACATACCATAAATCATAATATAGATTTGTATGGTATAATATTTAAAAATCGCTAGATCTACACTGATATCACAAATTCTAAGGGGGCATTCAAATGCATTAACTCCTTAGTATATGAAAAATACAACTTGCAAGTTTGAAATTAAATATCTCTGAATTAAAGCTATTCTCGTTATTGTGAGTGTCCAAATCGGGAACTATAAGCCAGTCATTTTGTCACTTTTATTCACGGTAGGTATGAACTGTATACTGTTCAGCGTGCTCGCGGTGCGGTGACACAATCTGATATCGGCTATAATGTCGGCAGACGGTCTGTTGTGACTTGGGAAGCAGAGAGCGGGATGGCTGTCAGAGAAGGGAGAGAAAGAGAGGAAGAGAGAGAGAGAGAGAGAGAGAGAGGAGAGAGAGAGAGAGAGAGAGAGAGAGAGAGAGGGAGGGAGGGGGAGGGAGAGAGGGACCTCATCAGAGCAGTCGGGGCTGAGCACGGCAAAACCCGATGAGGCCGTCACGAACAGCTCCCACAGTCTCCAAATACTTCGGAAACAGCTGGAAGGTAACTAAATCGCAGCAGACATCCAGCGCTGCTGAAGTCTGTTTTATTCGGGTAGCCTAGCAACCAGTAGCAGAATATTGCACGGAGTATATTGAAGAATGATATCGGAATTTGCGGAACTACCTACATATTTAAACGACGCATGCCAGGCTCACTGTATTTTATCGTTCACCCAAATGCGACTCAAGAAGATCACTCTCAGTTTTATACACTAGGGAACCATAAAAGGTTAACCCTCGCCGGCACAGGCCATTTTGAGTCCTTCGACGGCACAAGGGGGGGATTGGTTGGTACGACCCCCCTCGCGTTTGGTCCCTGATGGGGCTAGAGCTTCGCGGAAAAAAACGAGCGTGTTGCCCGTCACGAGAACAAGCCAATGATACCCAATTTTAAGGTCCTAGGTCATCGGTTGACCTTCCAGGTCAGGTCAATGACCCAAAAATCGGGAATATCGGGACCTGTTAGAAAGTTGTAAAGCGTGGCTGCTAAGGGGGTTTCCGGGATGCTGATCACGAATATCGTGTTAGTTTTGATCACAGATGATGTCGTTAAGCGTTTAGACCAGGTCGGGTCAGGTCAGGTCAGGTCAGGTCAACCGGTAGGGGTCGTGACGGGTATTCGTAGTACCTGTCATCCACCTCTGACAGCTTCGTAACATGTTACGAAGGCACCAAAACTACTTCGTAAATGTTCAAATGGTTGCTAAATTCGAATTCAGCTCCAAAAACTAGCCTAGAAACATGTCAAACTCGAAAAAGTGAACCGAGGTCAACAAAGGTCAATGACCTGACCTGACCTTCAGGTAACCTTGACACCCACCCTAATGCATGGGAGCAACATTAAATCACATGTTTGAACGTTTGAAACCACGAAAAGCTTGCAAACGCGCGGTTAATGCGAGCCGACATACGCCGAATCGCGATTTCGGCCACAACATGGTCACGGAAAAGAGGTCACAGGTCAAAGGTCATTGGGGTCAGGGTCATGAAATTTTCAGGGTAGGTGTAAAATTGAGCAATGCGAGGATACTTAAAGTTTCGTCGCGATCGGCCGCTTTTTACGCGAGTTATTCGCGAAAAACCTTAGGGGGTTGCTTCAACCCCCCCCCCCTGTGCCGGCGAGGGTTAAAGTGAATCTTGGCACGATATTTTTTTCCAGAAAACATTCTTTCCTGCTCCATAACTTTAAACTCACTCTTCGTTTGTAGGTCACCGCTCTCCATCACAAATTGAAAGGGCGGCTATTTTCGTCTCCAAGCTGTCGTGTTCCACCGTAATGCGACATTGAGCGGCCGTCCCGGCTTTTCACGCAGCGCCGCAGGCATCCATCTTTCATTACTGGGTTACAGCCATCCATCGAGCCCTTCGATCTATTTTGAAAAACGGTGGCCAGTGGCGGCTGGCAAAGTGCAATTGCTCGCCGTCAGAAAAGCATCGCGTGCCTCTATCGGCTGCAGTCGAAATCCATTGGGCTCGCTGTCGTCCGCTCCCGCCCCGGCCCTTCCCACAGCGCCCCCTCCCCCTCGCACTGCACTGTTCACTGATGGCAGTGCGCCGGACGACCGTCCATCTAAAGCCCATCATTATTAACGGTGAGCCTATTGGTTGGAGCGCCGGGGAAGCACTGCCCAATCCATAGGTTTAAACATGTATGGCACTGTCGATAAATTCGATAGCAGATGTGCGGTGGACGTTGTTATCGGTACGGCCGCGGCCCAGTTATTGCATAAGTTATGTGATTACAGTACTGCGTCGATCACTACGGCGAAAAGAGCCGTTTATACTAAAAAGAGCTGTTTGCAGCCAAAGTAACGTCATGACAGAATGACGAAGGCGTGGAATAAGGTGGCCTGAACTTGTGAAATGATGATCTACTGGACGCCGCTGATAAATCTGAGCTTTGTCGGGAATATAGTTTGGAACTTTACTTTTCAATGCATTAGTATGTAGGGCTGGAAAGAAATAAGAAATACAAAAAGTCAGTCTGAAAACACTGATGAGTAACGGCAAATGTCTGCATTGTGGGCATATTCTCTTATAATCTCGTAAACAAATCTTTAAAAGAATAGCTAACGGTAACGGACTGGCCTATTCTTTATTCAAGTTTTGTGATTCATCAGTACTATACGCTGTACGGCTGTATCATCATCAGTACTATACGCTGTATACATCAGTACTTATATAGCTGTATTTGTTTTCATATGATGATATTAATATCTCCCATACTACGGTGACACTCCGCCACGCCGCGCCTCAGATTCACTCAGTAAGGCTGTTCTAACGTGCATCCAAGCCCCTCGTTGATCCGACAGAAGGAGCAATCACCAAAGGAGCTGGCTGCCACTCAGAGACAGCCACAGTAATCTTCACTGGCATACAAAGTACGGTCCTAATCATCAGTCCCAGTCCCAGTTTAAGTACATTTCGAGTTAGTTATCACCACCGTCATCACCACCGTCATCACCACCGTCATCAGTACCAACGTCATCACCAACGTAACCGTCGCCTTCACCGTCACCATCACAGTCGCCATCACAGCACCTCTTCTCTGGCCCAGTAGAGCACCGTTCCCGAGTGAACCGATTCCGGCTCGATCCACGGACTGTGAAGGTACGGATTCTCCGTGGCCTCCGGATTGGTTACCATCGTGCCCCACCAGTGGGCGTCGAAAAACGCGTTGGTCGTCAGCACCGCCTTGTCGTCTTCGCGGCTGTTCAGCCAGGGCATGCGTTTCTCGATGCCTAGATGCTTGTAGGTCCATCGATCGAACTTACGGACAATGCGAACGTTGTCCTGCGAGCCGGTTTCGTCCACGAAGCTGTACTGACGAGGGGCGAGCCAGACGCCGCCCCAGCGCTGGCGGCCCGTCTCGGCCTGCGTCTCGATCCGGTAGGCGAAGCGGTCCCCTGTGCCCAGATCCCGGATGGCATCAGCGTGCCACAGAATGGAATAGTTGTCCTCCAGCGATGGGGACAGTTCGCTGCGGCGTAAGACACTGAGCAGATCCCAGCCGTCGCGGGAGACCGCCGTCAGCAGCAGCGTCCAGCCGCCGCCGTCGTGGCTGAAGTCGCACAGCACCGGCACCGGCATCCCGGTGAACCAGTCGACGCCGTCCTGTGGGTGACCGCCCTGGTCCCGCAGCTGCAGACAGGAGCGGGCGCAGGTGCGCACTGCTGGCTCCTGAAGATGCGTCTTGTTACTCGGAAGGGCTAAGGGATGTTGTTCACAGTCCGTTTTCTGTCGAGATTCGACATCGTTGATAACTTCATCGAAGCGATCCCGCAGCGCTCGGAGCTCTTGCAGTAAGGATGTCCGTTCTGTGGGTTCAGTACATTGCTGCTGTCCAATGGATGACTGCTGGCCAGCTGCTGGCGTCAATAGTAGCAAGAGGGAGATGAGTTGACACTTGAAACTGTTAATTACCAGCATGGTAGGAATGCGTTCCTCGAATACACAGTAACTTTGGTATCTTGATCATCCAAATCCAAACAGTTGAGCATCAATAAAACACGCACCCTTTTTCTTGAGTAACACTTGACAAAATCGCAAAGACTGTGACTCCTTCCGCCACAAAAGTCTACACACCACAGTGGATTGACCGACACTGTGGAACTTTCGCTTACTGCAGCGCTGTGCCGAATTCCAAACAAGACTTCGCCCTTACTCTGTTTATTTGTTCTGTTCAGCTGATCCCTAGCCTGTGCAGTGTGTATTATTATGCAAACAGCAGGCGAAGCATATAGTCCGAAACACAAATAGAGGGTCTTCCTAGTGTGGGCGTATGTTTAACAAAAGTCCACATGCAACAGACAGACATATTACATTATGGATAAGAGCTTCATGAAATGTGCACCTAATTATTTCAGGACCTTGCCTGAAGTGGCAAATGAAGGAAAAATATATAGGTAGGTGAAAAGACCGACTCGATTTTTTTTTTCAGGCCTGCGCTTCTGGATCCCTCGCAGGTTCGCGGAATCGCTACTACTTATACTCAATTCGTGATGCCAAGACAGTAACGGTACGCGTCACGTAACGTCACTTAGTCTCTATATGGAGCCGGCTGATGGCGGCCGTCATGGCGGGCGGGGTGCGCCGGTATCGCCGCAATCTGGCGCACTGCATGCGCCGCGATGGGCGCCGCGCTGTGACAGGCCCCGGTTCACGACCCGCTGCCGGTCACGGGCGGCTGGCCAACGTTTCACTCCGCCCAGCCCAGTTTCCGTGCCTGGCTGCTCTCCGCCGCCGCCCGCCGCTACCGCCACCAACCAATGGCGGCGCACTAGCGGCGAAAATGGCGCAGCTCTCCTAACAGGGACTGGCGCTTCGGCAAGAGCCGGATCTTGCTGGTGTGAAGTTGAGTGACTCAACTGCAAACTGAATGATATTGAGAACCTACATTAATGATGAGCCATCGAGTTTTTTTTTTTTTTTTGTCACACGATTGGAATGAACATGTTCCTAAATTTGATTCACTCTGAATGTCACTTTTTCACCACAGCCTGCAAACTGCAGTGTTCTCAATGGGTCAAGTCAGTTTCGCTTTGCACCTTGTTGATATTTTGCATCACGGATACGAGCATTATAGGAACCGTTTTTGAGGACATCAAATTGCCCTAATTCGTCGCACATTTCCGAAAATCAATCACCATCAGGTTTTCCATCCAGTCCTTCCACTTATAAATACCTACTTATCTATCCTTCATTCTCCACTTAGGCGAGCCCCTAAGACAACTTTAACTTTCTTCAAAATCTCATCCATGCGTAAAATGTCTGTTGCATGTAAACTTAGACACATGTTAACTGGATTTTCTCTTAAAGTGACCTCTTCGGTCTGCATAAAAGGTAAGCTAAGTCGCCTGATTAACCCGGCAGCCGTTGGGCCTCCGCGCCACCCGCCGGCCGCATGCAGTGAGGGGAAGGGGGGGGGGGCAAGTAGTTGCCCCCTTTACACTTCCGACGATATCGTCGCAATGCGAGGTGATAGAAAAGTGAAACTTTGTACACATTGCTGAATAGCTTACTAAAGTTGCGTTCAAAATTGGTGTCGATCCTATTTGTAATGACGTCACAGTAACGTCAGAAGTACAATTATATTTTGGCGTTTCTTAGTTTTCTCATTATGTATTCAATATGCGAAACCAAATATATAGGACCGATTACTGGTCAGAAACTACTTGAAAGTGTATTTAGCTGTGTCAGAATGACAGCAGGTGCCGTTTAGTTCATTTACCGCTGCGTTTCATGCTCAGTGACATCAGAAATGCTCCATATCGGAAATCGACAAAACATTATTTACGTCATTGTGACGTCATCTTGGGTGGTGCAACCACCAAACGCTTCTAATATATGAACTAGGTAATCATTTGAAGCTATACCAAGTTTCCAGTTCATATCTTACCAGGTTTCGGAGATAGGTATCACATTAAGCGTAAAGGGGGGGGGGAGAGATTTTATGCCCTCCCCCTCCAGCGGCTCGTGGACCAATATCGCCGCATCGCACATAGAAGGTGTTAAGATAACTCAGTTACACAAAATGTAAAATACATGACCGTATATGTACAAAGATCAGTCTCAATGGCTATGGAGACTGCATATAATAATTCGAGAACCTATAAAACATAACATATCCTTTCTAAATCCATCCAGACTTCCTTAGTTGTGCCGTTATATATGTACACACATAAAGGCATACCTAAAGGAATCTATAGTTTCTATAGTTTCTGTATCTATAGTTTCCCAGACGATATATGTAATGAAAGCTAAGTCTTCAGAAGGGCTAATAGACTTCCCAGAAAAATGAATCATGCAAAATGACTACCAGACTCCCTAAATCATTCAAACTTGAATCAAATTCATATACGCCACGAGCAGCACTTGATATAAAATAGTATCCGAAATGCGCTTTGCATAACAAATGTTATCAAACTCTAGCCGTCATTTTTATCAGCGCGCCTGAAATAAAGACAAAAAGACCAGCCATGATGTCCATGACGCCAAACCGCCGCCCCATACACAATGCTAGACATCCAGCACCCTTTCGTGTCGTCACCCCTCTAATGTGATACCTACCCATGCTCGAGACGCCCTATTTGACCCCTCCCTTCTCACCCCACTCGAACGACAGCTGTCGGCGTCCGTCCTCAGTAGGGGGGGGGGGGGGCGGCACGTGCGGGCCATCGCGGCGCGCGTGCCAACTGCCGCCCGCCCCCTCCAGGTGGACACCGTGTGACGTCACAGCGGGGCGTCGGCAGGTGGACAGGTAGTGCGCGCGCAGCCGGCGTCTGTTTTCGGGCCAATTATCTGCTCCTGCTGGAGGGGTGCCGCTCTGTACGACCCCCTCCAGCGGAGAGGCCGCAGTACAGACTCTGTGCCCCGGCGTCCGTTGGGTTTGAAATCGAAACAATTACCTGCACACAGGCAACATGACGATTACAAGTCGGCTGTGTTTAGCTTCACCGTCATCATGTAATTGATATAGGGATGGTGCGATTGTGTTCTGGACAATTTGTCACGATCAGGCGTCCGTGGGCAGCATCAGACAACTGACGTAGCAGATACCATGCGGAATAATTGGCGTCACAATACAACACGTAATGTCTTCATCAGCGTTACCTAAAAGTTTCGATGAACCGTAGCCACAAATCATGATCATAAATTTGTTTCACTGCAAACAGCACGTATACAGAAATTAACAAATACAACTGCTTAGAGTACAACATTCAGATGAAATTTGATAAGGTGTTACTCGTTATGTTGTTAGGTTATATCAATCATAAAGTAAATGTAAATTTATTTTTCCTCCAGCTTTGCGGATATGATTTTATATAATCGAACAACAGCGGTTCAGCGTACAAAGGAGACAGTTTGCCAGCAAACAGGGTAGCAGAGAAACAGTGAAGAGGGAACTTATTCTAAGACAGACAACATTTAATGGATATGAAACATATAACAGCAATGTAAATCTGACTGTCCACCGAGACAGAAGTCTGTCGGCACAGCGGACGGACCGCGGACAGGCTTAACGGCGGAGAGCGGACACAAGACAGAAGGCGGCAGACATCGGACTGAGGGTGGTAACCGGTCGGACATAGACCTACTCGGGCAGTGGCTCCGCGGAACAGCGGACGCCGGACAGTGGCTCCGCGGGACAGCGAACAGTGGCTCACGGCACATCAGACAGTGGCTGTCGGGACAGAGGACTGCAGCTTACTGCACAGCGGACAGCGGCTCACGGGACAGTGGACAGTCTCGCACAGTGCCGCTAAGGGACAGCTTACAGTGGCTCGAGGGATAGTGGAGTTTGTTTGTTTTGTTGGGTTAGGCCCTTTCGGTCTGACAAGACCATTTCAGAGCCGGAAGGATGATAGGAAGTAGGGGGAGACATTGGTCTGGGCAGGCACCCTAGAGAGTCGCCGGGGCTGAGCCCGTCCAAATGGACAGGCCGACCAGCCCCCCAAGCACTCTCTGCACCCGGCTACGGGGTGCAGCTCCCTCGGGAGCAGCGCGGTGCCGCTCCAAGGGAGCAGCCCGCATGATATAAAGTTGCCTGTCCAGGCCGGAGGGGGGTTGCGGCGTTGGGGAGAAGGATTTCAGTATCCTGAGGATAGAAGCACGGAACGGTGGTGCTAGTGGAGAGTAGCTCTAGGGACAACGGCAGTAGCTCACGGGACATTGGCTCATGGACAGCGGACAATGGCTCAGGGACAGCGGACAGTTGCCCAAGGGGCAGCGGACAGTTCTACGGACAGTGGCTCATAGGACGGCCGGCCCAGCGGTCCAGCGGACGGTGGCAGGTGTGGCCCGCAGCGAACAAAGGGGCCGGCAGAGCGCGACCCACCGCCCGCCGCCGCCGCCGCCCTCGCTCGCCGCCCGCCGCCCGGCCGGCCAGCCGGTCGCCCTACATCCGGTCGGGCGGCCGACGGAAGCTGAACGGACCAGAGGCGACCTGGCCGCGGGGTCCGCTGAGGATCAGAACTGGTCCTTATAGGGACGCCGCTGAGGACCCGACGAGAGCCGCATCTGGCCGTATCATAATCCCTAATCCTATATCGTATCGGATCATTGACCATCCTACCTGGTCTGTGTCAAGTCGTGTAAGTGACAGCTGGGGACCAAGCCATAGTCACTGGTCACTGCTGAATGCTAAGGACGACGATTCTACCTTCACCGCATCCAAATCACTTCTGATTGACTTTACACGTCACTGGAAAAAAGAATCTAGCCACGGGCTCGTCTATGTAGAGACGGCAACTAGGGCAGTTAAGAGTGGAAATCAACCGCGTAAGTTGATATACATAGACTGATAACAAACTGAAATTCTTACCAGCTGGCAGCTGCTACAGTCGCCATCCTTGCAAAAGCTCCGTAAGACGTTGTAGGCCATGAACACACTAGCCAAAACGGCAAATTTTCAAACGCCGCTAAAATCTTCATTTTTAAAGATATCAAAAAAAGGTTAACGTGATTCTACTTTGTCTATCAAATGGCTATCTCGGGTTTTTTGAAAATTTTGGATTTTGGCCCAACTTTGTTCTTTTAAAAAACTGACTTTATGGAAAAACAATTATAAATTCCAAAATTTTTAGTTTGTCGAAAAATCGGAACATACCTATGTCAGAGAAGTGGTCTATGTGCACCTACATACCAGTTTTTACATAGAAGAATCGGTTCAAAAATGTTGGAGTTATTCAAAAGTTTATGACGTCACGACACACATTTTTTTTTTTTGAAAAATGAAATTTTTGGAAGTTCTAGACCTTGTACGAAAACAAAAATGGCACCATTCGATTCGCCGTGAAAAACTGCATCAGATAGACACCCTTTTAGGTCTAAATTAACAACCAACTTCAAATTTGACCTCACTTGACCTGACCTTGACCTGACCTCGACCTGAAATTCATCCAGATGTGGTCCATATCACTTATTGAGTGTGCCTATTGAATTTTATGAATAAAATGAGACATAAAACATGTGTCGCACATGCCCTTTTCTATATTTCATAATTCATTTCCATGGTGACCTGACCTGACCTTAACCTTGGCCTTAGCATGATATTGTATGCAACGAGCATTGTCTTGGTAGCCTTAGAACACGTTTTGGGCAATCAATCTCAGTCCATTCTTCGGCAACTACGGTGCAAGGCCGATACTGTAGAAACTTGTATTTTGTACCCTTGACCTGACCTTGACCTGACCTCTGACCTACTTAAGCAAAAAAAATCGGCTCTTAAGATCTGCCTTGTTGAGAGCTTTCGATTGCCGTTTCCCCGTCTTTCACGACCATCGGTTCGGAAGTTAGACAGGGGGTGGGCAGAATCTGCCCCCCCCCCTCCAGCAGGGCGCGTATGGCTGATTAGCCCAGCGGGGCAGGGCGCGGGTTAAAGCATTCTAAATAGCGTGCAATAGGCTAATATTTACTATTGAACCTGAAAATTGCAACCATGACCCCATCTAAGTGACCTTAGGTCATCTTCGAAATGACAGAAAGTTATTAACGATGAATGAAGTCAATGCAACATTATAGTGTACCATTTAGCATTAGGTGTCTGAAATGTCAAGCTTTCATCATCAGGACTCTTGAAAAATCAACCCATGGCTGATTTTGAACCCATGGCTGAAAGAAGACAAAATTCCGTCCACCAATGCGCTAGGTGAATTAAAAGAAAATGAAAGCATATCTTTTACCTCCAAAATACGCTAATCATTCAATTGTATTCAACATTTCTTTTTGTTTTTGGTTCATAGCGTAACCGTGTAGTTAATTCGTTTTTCCATTAACCCGCGCCCTGGTGGGGTCTGTTTATAACGCGACCTGGTGGGGGGGGGGGGGGCTATTTTTTGCCCCCCCTCGTATCTCCGAAACTACTGGACGGATGCGCAAAATTCAAACGGCGTTCGAAAGGCCTGTCAAATTTGTCGAAGGAAACCAAATTTCATTGACCTCGGGGTCACCGATGACGTCACAGGTCAGGTCAAAGATGAAATGTTTCACCGTTCACGGGGCTTCTAGGGAATGCGCTATAACACCGAGGAAAACGCATTTTGTCGAGAATCAGCGGTAGAGCGTCAGTTGCCTAGTAGATATGTTGCTATTAGAGGTCACTGGCAATACCAGGTCAGGTCACAGGTCAGGTCACCAAGGGTCACAGGTCAGGTCACATGAGCCCAACTTTACTAAGGTTGTGTGATACATGTTTTATGGCCAATTTTTCATTTCCAACTCAATGGTGTTGGTTATAAGACTATCAGGTACGGCTTAGGTCACTTTCTGGTGAAGTTCAGGTCAAGGTCAGGTCAAGGTCAGGCCAAAAAAGGTCAAATTTTAAAGTTGATAGTTTTGCATAAAATGGGTATTGATTCGATGCAGGTCGTCACGGGGAGTCTAATGGTGGTGTTTGTTTTGCGCTACGGGGTCTAGAATTGCTAAAAATTTAGTTTGAAAATTTGACGTCATCAATTTTGAACAGTTTTTTCGCTATAACTTCGCCAAAAAAAGAGGCATCAATCTCAAATTTGGTATGTGGATGCAAGGCGGTAAGGACTATCACATATATTCCGGTTTTTGCGAAATTCAAAAAACTTTTTGGATTTTTCGATTATTATATCCGAAAAATCTATTTTTTGATTTTTGGGGGTCAAAATCCAAAAATTTCAAAAATCCGAGATACCAGTTTTGTAGCCCTGTCCAATCTACAGCTTTTATGTCTTTATCATTTTTCTGTATCTGCAAAGCTATAGGCCTGACAGCTCTTCCCGCGAAACCCTTTTTTGGGTCGAAAACGGCAGAACATGACGTCATTCTGACGTCATTTCCGGCCAACCTATCATAGCCTTTGGAAAAATTTTTGGTCACAATGTGTAAAATTGATGTCCGGGAGGGTACTGGAAGTTTCGTGACGATCGGCGCAGCGGTTCTGGAGATATATCGAAAAGTCTGGAGGGGGGGGGGCAAAAAATAGCCCCCCCCCCCCACCAGGTCGCGGGTTAAGTTGAAATTGATTTAATACTGCCCCAATATTTTCTGTCATCACATTCTTAGAAACAACTTTGAGACCTATCAATAGAAAATGCGAAGTTCCAGCACGCAGATCCAAAATAAAATACAACCTCGTCCTCCGTCCACTGACCTCCCGCGGCCCTGCCCCGTCACCCCTTCCCACCCCCCTCACTCCCGGCGGCGGTACAGCCGGATCCACACCAGCCCTCGCCGCTAGGTGTGCTGAGGTGGAGTGGCGGCGGCGGCGGCGGCGGCACACCGCGTCGCAGCGCCCGGCCACCCGCACCGCCCGCCCCCAGTGCTGCCGTGACAGTCGCCCGCGCCGCGCGTCCCGCAGGGTTTCCGCTGCCACACACCTCATCATGGACACAACAGTGTGTCTCAGCCAGAGCATGGACTCGGTCAACACTCAGAACGGCGAGGAGGAGGTGAGTACAGAGCTGTGTGAGAGCTTCTGTCGGTCTGTGTGACGGTGTTAGGTGATGTGTCAGCGTATAGGGATTTCCTGTGGGTGTTATCGGTCGTCTACACACGGCTTGGTGACCACCTGGGTCTCGCCAGGTAACCGAATCACAATGTCCCACCAGCGTGGGGTATGTATCTACCTGCCGGTTCTTTCCCAGGTTTACTTCCTGTTCATTGTTCATTATCCTCATACGTGCCAACCAGTCCAAACTTCCGCCACAAGCTCTCCAGCCTACCTTCTAAACTCCACCTACGTTTCCAACCCAGAAGGCTCGGTATGAGCCCTCCCCTCCCTCCCCTTCCCCAGCCCACGGATACGGACTCAGCTGTTTGCCCGGTCTTTGGTTTCCTCCGGCGTATCAGCTTTCGACCGCCAGCCACCCAACAATGCCAGTCGTGGGGGACGATCGCTGATCAACCTCCAATACCATGGCCACCGAAACCCGCATCCTCGGTCGAAGCACGCGCCCCGGAGAGCGGCTCGCTGGTCGCGGCGCGGCGCGAACGCTGCCGGGGCGGTCGCTCGCGCTCGCGCCGCTCCCGCGCTCGATTTCGCTCCAGTTGTGAGCTGTTTCCGGTGCTGGCCGACCGGTAAAAAGCTCCCAGCGCGCGGCGGACCTCCGAATTAGAGCCGTGCGGAGCGGCGCTGTATGCCGGGAAACTGGGTTATTACCACCGTGGTCACTGGACTGTTCCGGAGTAGACAGCGGGAGGGCTCCGTTCGTAACACCTGAGTCTTTTGTGAAGCTATGCTCCGTATATATCACACGTCGCTCACTTTCCGCAACGCATACGTCGGTTAGTTATACGCACTCCGGGAATGTTTTGCAAGCACGCACGAAAGTTGTTACGGAGCGGTAAAGGCGCCTGAAGCGCCATTAGCAACATGCTCGGAAGTTGTCCCTTGCTTTCATGCTGAACAGTCATAATGCTCTGTGACACATTGGCCAGTGCCGTTCAAAGCGGACAAAGGGACTCGTACAAACGGCGGAGAGCCATGTGGACCCGTTGACCCGTCGCCTCCACCCTGTCGACAGACATATGTGTGACTTCGTGGTCGTTCTGTGGGCACGTGAGAGTTTCGGGGCAGCTCGGTAGTTTAGGTAGCTGGGTGGAGCGGGGAGCTCGGCCCGCTCGCCCGTTTTGCTCACTACAGCGATGGGAACGTTACACGATCCGTCGTGACGCAGAGTGTTGTGTAACGGCACCTCCGCTCGTGGCTGCCCGTGCTGAGAGTGATGAAAATAGCTGAACTTGGACACCGTGCATGAATATTTGTATCTGGGTTTATCATGCATGACCCATATC
The DNA here is from genome assembly GCF_019059575.1 of Amphibalanus amphitrite. Taxonomy (NCBI): domain Eukaryota; kingdom Metazoa; phylum Arthropoda; class Thecostraca; order Balanomorpha; family Balanidae; genus Amphibalanus; species Amphibalanus amphitrite. The sequence continues at coordinate 20,623 of NW_024883292.1, forward strand.
AGGCTAAACAAAGGCATTTAACATAAGCAGTGGTCCGAGTCATGTGTGCCAACTGTTATTATGCGCTTTGTTTGGTTCATGCGTAGACCATAAATGAACTGTAGAATGGCTGATAGAGGAACAATAAGAGGATCCACCCTCACAGTGGGCGGGAAAAGGAGACAACGGTTAGTTAATTGCAGTCGAAGAATGGATGACACAGTTTCATCGCTGTACTGTTCTGGGAGATTTGATAGCGCACCATGCCTTAGGTGAAACTGTTTGAAAAGCAAATGCGACGCATGCCAGGAAGATCGCTCTTCATGAGTACGATCATAATGCATGCATTCTCAGGTGCTCCGCCGAGTCATCGCTCTCCATTGCTGAGTGATGCATAGATAGTCTGCGGGCGAAACTGCTCAGGTAAACGGGGAACCCCGGTCCGCTTACTCATGCCGCTGCTGGTTGAGGCTCTTCCCGAGTGCGTCATACCTACAGTAGAGTGTATCGATAACCGAGATTTGCAAGGAAACTGGCATAGGTTTTGGCGCAAGGACATAAAAATAATATCTAGGCGCAACATTTTCCTCAAAACTCAAAATTAACTGACCCGGAACGGTTTTTGTAAGCCCCTTTCCAACCGCTGCGGTCGTAGGATGAAGCTTTAGTTCACCCTTTTGACGCTAGATGGCAGTGATTCAAGACTGTCTCTAACTTAATTTTAGACACTTGTAAGCGTAAAAAAGCAATTGGGACTAAATTATGCACATTTTCTTACACCACTGGGTTTGATATATTGCTGTTTTTTTCCATTGCAAGTGTTTTTAAACGCATAGCTTTCCACACATAAACACACATTACACAAAATACATTACATGCGTAGCGCCTGAGCCCTGAAACAGGAACAAATGAGTAGTAGATTAGGCAACTTTTTGCAACTGGGCTCTTAACGCCTCGTACTTTTATGACTACATATAACCGGTAATATTGTGTTACCAGCGACCAACTGTCACAGTAGACACTGGTCAGGTGGTCAGTAACTGGTAACCGGTCAGCCACTTTGCCATCCGTCCTCTTTATTCTCACGACTAACTCATTATCATCCTTGCTTGCACTTCTCCGTGTTCCGGACTAACGGTAACGGTCCGCCTAGCAGACAACCGGTGGAAGTCAGCTTCGGAGTGACCATTTCAACGAATGTGTGCTCTGTCCCGTTGCGACTTGCCATCAAAACAATATGTCCCGGCGCTGATTCCGTCCCAGCGCTATAGCGCACTATATTGCCCCTTTCATACATTGTCCCCCTTTCGTGTTTTATCATCCCAGCATAGCATGACTCTCGGAGCATTGCAGCCATTATGGTGTCTTTTGACTGAGACGCTGCGGCACACAGCCGGTGCCCGATGGTCGACCTTTTCTGATATTGCTCTCTCCCCTCTTATTCATTCATTCATCATACAACGGCCCTAAAATGTTCTCGAATAGACTGAGTGGCCCTAACCAAGCATAACAGAACAAACCCACTTAGCAGTCTCCGAATGTCTGCTGTTAAAGTTAGTAGGTGCGTAGGTGCAACCCAAACCGACGAGTGGCCGCGTCAAGCGGTCCCTCAGTGCCCCAAAGGTGGTCACTGTCGGGGACTAGGGGTAAAACTTATCACAACTCAGCATATCATACCGGGCTGCCGTGAGCTCCTCTCTTGCCGCACGGCGAAGTGACGGTGAAAATCGTGCTCTGGTAGTACATAGGTATTACTTATATAGCTCGCGTCCCAAACAAACAGTTACTGCCGGCGAAGGCCCCAACCATTCACCGCACTATGGTGCAGGTCCCGTGACTTTCCCGCCGCCCGTGTCGCCGCGACCAACGGCGGCGACAGTGCCGTCACCGATCCCCTCGAGACCCGGCGCGCGGCCAGCGAGTGATGCCCTGCGCTGCAGATGTCCCCGCTGATCATCTTCATACCAATCCTCATCCGCATACCGCCCATACCCTCAATGCTAATCGAGTTTTAACGTCAGCCACTAGGAAGGAAGATAAAAAACGAAGAGTGACTCTCCCCCCCCCCCACATGCTGCTGCTTCGGTCATATCGTGCTCTAGCTGAGTCCGCACAATACATTGACAACGGCACCAGAAGTAACCGGGCCTGCCAACGACAGGTACCATGCACGTGAGGCCTCAGATGCATGGCGTCTCTCGCGAGTGAGACTTACCGGACCAGCCAGGCACCGATATGTGACGTGCTCTTTCAGCATCTCTGTGCATCGGCTTATCATCCCAGTCCGCAATACCTACTCCTCCCCGCACATATTTGTACCCGAACAGGCGCGTCTATGTGGAATAGGCACACTACGAAACTGAACTGCCGCATGCGAGAGACGGCTACAGTCAGCCAGGTCTCGTGAGTCTGCGGTATGTTTTAACACAGGAACACATGCAAGAGCCCGGTCACCGGCACATATTGCCTTGTCAACTATTCTGTTATATGACCCCTGCTGTAGCTAGCTCTCGTTCGGGCCCTGCTCGGCGCACTTGCCGATGAGACCAATGACGAGACCGACTTTTATGACGGTCCGTCTCCGCCGCGCCAACTGAGCTAATAAAATACCTTTCACTTTTGTTTTCATACATAATCATATTTTTACCCATGTGCTGTACACGCTTCGCGTCTGTTGCCGCTCAGCTGTTTCAAGCGTCACAGGCTCTAAATGAAGAGCTCTTGGCTAAATGACGGTGAACTGGACTGGTGCGCGATAGGCACTGGTGTACGCAATGCACTTAAGTTTTTAGGGTATTTCTATTACTTTGCTCAAATTCAATGGCCATTTGTGACTCAGACAAACATACAGTGATTATAGAACAGGAGACATGACAACAGCACGAAAACATAGCCTAGGGAATAAGTGCAGGGATGCGGTTTGATACTGCTAATGATAATGGTGCAGATATGGGTGTTGAAAGTCCATTCAAGCCTTCCAACGCATGTAACGCGCTCCTATACACCCCTAGGCATAATTTAGGCTTCGTTCGGCCCCAGACAGAACAGGGCCTGGGCCGAGAGCCAAGAGTAAAACTAGGGCAAAATAGGTTCATGTGTAGCTAAGTGTCCACTTTCCTTGCATGTTTTGTTATTTTTTACTATGAAGTATGCCAAAGGAACCTCTAGCAGTCATTTAAAGTTGTAAAACTGGACGTCTGAAACACATTATTATGGGAAATAAAGAAAAACAAACGGTATTGACTGAGTAAAATCAGCATCAGGCACCACAAATTGTGTTAAAACACCGTGCCGACGCTAGCGCCATCTACAATTCTAGATGGCGCTAGTAGGTTTTCCCATAGGAGCCCGTGTTACGGCGAAATGGTCTCAAAGAAGTGGGCGCGGACCAGACAAAATTGACTGCAGGACACTGATTTTGTGTTTTTCTTACTCACAAATATATAGCGCCACTTTATCCGACAGTTTCCTCTCAATCTGGAATAAAAACCCTCAAATCGATACACTCTAACCTACAGTCCTTTCAAGGGAGCAGCCGGTCGCTATCAACCGTCCGTAGGTATAAAACCATGTACACTCTGACATAGGTCTATACGTCTATCCATCGGTACGTCGTCCGTACGCTGCCCGTGCGGCCGTTTGACAGCTAGCGCCGTATGTCCGTCTTCCAGTCTTCGCTTTGTCGTATAGCCTACCACCCATCTTCAATTCTCAACTAAATTCCTTCAGCCTCTTTCCTAACCTCAACGCATCGACTGACACACACACACTTTCCAGTGGTCCATCCAGCATCTCTTGGAGTCTCACTTCCAGCGCGCAGCCTGTCCAGTTTTCGGGACCCCGCTCGGCCCGCCGCCGCCGCCGCCGCCGCCGCCCGGTGCCGCTGCCGCCACCGGTGTAATGGCCGGAAGTTTGCCCGACCACTCAGCCTATGACGTCATCCATAGGCGAGGATCAGGAGGGGCTGCGCTACGTGCTATCGGACATTTTGGTCAAAATTGAAGGCGCTAAACGATCCACCAGAGGGCGAGGAGGATACAAACTGCAGGGAGTGGTATGGCGGTGTTTGTGGGCCTCTAAAGTGAAAACAAAGCCATTCGCTAGCTGCTCGCTTTGTGTGACACTCCTAGGTTTGTGACGTCAGCCGGTTTGCTCGTGTCAAATGGCGACAAGGCGAGTCGACGTCACCATGAGCCACGCCTGTGTTACAGAATCCGGTACGTCTTTATCGTAGCCCAGCGTACATATGCTTGCTTTACTTTACTGGTAGAGCTCTGTAGCTATGGGTATATGATGAAGTTCGAGGTTTCGGAGAGTTAGGTGACATGACCATCACCAGGGTCATAAACGGCGTGTCGGCTGAGTGATGGGAATGGTCTGTAAGGGTAGGCGACCACGGTTGGTTGCGTGAGAAAAGTTCGGCCTATTCTTACGTGAGATGTCTGACTACATCAGTCGGGCATTTATTGGCGTTCAGAAAAGGTCGTTCCCAGTAAAATATGCCGGTTATTTCACTGTCTTCAGCGAGATGGCGTTAGCTATTTTGGACATACGCGCGAGTAGGTCGTTATCGAGTGATACGGAATCTGTCCTCACTTCTAAGCCTCCCTCGAGAGCTTCCTGCCTCTCTCTGGTTTATCCACGAGCTAATGGGGCAAAAAATGATGATTGTTTTTAGTCTTTCATTAGAACCTTCAAATTTCACTCGTGTTAACTATATCTACTGCCTGCCTAGGTATATTTTTCGTCATTCAAAAGCCATCCGCCTGTTCTAGTACGTCATTTTGCGTATTTATATTTATTTGATTAAAAGAAACATTATTTAACCCAAAATATTAAAAAGCAGCATGTAAAGGGTTAAAAATGTCGGTTTTACGTTATGCTTGCATTGATTTACCTAACATGAAGATTACCTAGAACTCGGCCTTATCGGAGAGTGCCGTGGTCTTTATTGCCACATGAGCGACTACACTGTAAAAAAATGTCACGAGCCAATTCTATGACAAGGAGTGGGTTACACGGTCGTCCATTGTACCTTGCTGTTATATATAGGGACATTATCAGCCTGAGAGTTGTTAGTTAAAGAGTGGCCTCGTGAAATAATTGGTTACAAACGGTAACCTAATAACTTAAATGCTTCCCTAACACCCCTTCCTGCTTATCAACAGATTTCGCGCTGTGTCGGAAAACTACGCATAGTCTCATAATTAAATCCGCCAGAAGCTTGTTGCATGCTAGTTACATGCGTGTTTCATTATCGTGTCATATTATTATTATGTCGGCTAATGAGGCACCGCCCTGCACGTGCTTTAAATATAATCCTGCGCACACGCCACCTCGTCGGAAACTCATCATCGGACTAGTCCTGGTAGGGTTTTCGTGTTGCCGAATGAGGCGAAACGACTTTGATTCGGTAGTGCCTCATAAATCCCTGATACGGTGAGCAGCGACGAGTCTGAGACTGCTCCTAAAACGCGTCCTTCACTTCCGGCGCGGGGCCGTCATTTCCGGCCGCCATTGTTCAGTTCTGCGGCTGCCGGCGGTTGGTGCGGTTGTGTTGTGGCACGGTGCGTTGTGAAGTTCTCGGACTGGGATATTTCGAAGGTACGTTATATTGTATGATATTTACGTAGCAATGGGGGACATTTTATTTATTTTGTAATATTCTGAACACATGTTGCGTCATAGAATTCACCCCTTGACCGTTGCGGGCCACTGTTTCGTTTGAATTCCGACTATTGGAAGACGGACTTTCTTTCAGTTGCTGTCTAGCCTTTTTTCCAAATATGTAAGCTACACATATTGCCTCACATTGATTTATCTTATACAAAAGTCAGTTGATGTAGATAATAAAGCCATCCTCACTGATATTTTAAAATCAGCAGTTAATTTTCTTTTCTGTTTGCAGAGCTGCTTAAAGTTGTGGGAGACTGAGGCATGAAGGTATACCGGAAGCCAGCGATATTTCTGTTGGTAAGCCTCGCCCAGAACAAAATACTTGCTTGAATCTGCAAAGTATGGCAAATATTTGATGGACTGCACAACTTGCTCACTCGCCTGTTGTAAGTGCCGTTGCGTCAGAGCCCGTGGAAGTGCCCGATCGTGTCTCATGCAACCGTATTATTTTGTGAATGTTATTGGTGGTGACTCGAATTAGCTTTTACACCACTCCACTATGATATTGTAATATGTATATATTTAGATATTTTGTATCGTATGCTAATAAGTAATAAACGTTATTTTGGTGTATGTTTTTTTGTAACGTTGCTGGCACGCTGTCGTGGCTGTCGTTGGCCGGGTCGTCCACCAGTCGGAGGGGCGGCTGGGGAGAAGGAGGGGGGTGTGGGGGGGGGGGGTGACGCAATTGAGCTAGTATTACTACTGGGCAGCAAAAGCAGGCGCTAGCTGGTTGGGTTACCAGGCGAGTCCTGCTAAGGAGCCTAATCGGCGTACCGATCTGCTGGTTTTGCCCTCGTTTTCAAACGAGGTACCGAATAACGAAACGAGGGGCTGACACGGGGGTGCTCGGTTTATGAGGCGTGGGCTTGTCATTTACTAACGAAACAAGCTTGTACCCTCTTACTAGCTAAATATGAGGCGATTTTTACACGTCGCTGCATGCTCATTTTTGCGCCAGCGGTTTTCCTACAAGGGGCTTGTAAGATTTTTTTACAGTGTACTTATTAAAAGCCATAATAGGTTTGAAGTACCTAGTATTTTGGTTTGACTGCTGTCAATTGATCGTTTATGTCAAGCACAAATGTAAGAGCTATAACGCAACATCCAGCATTTGTTATGACTTGGCAATGCTAACACCACACATGTGACAAAACGTCGTCGAAGAAAAGTGTATTATGTAACTCACCTGGAATGGCATAGGTCTATCACATAGACCCTCCACGCTCCATTCAGAGTGCTATTTTATTTAGAGCCAAAGTACATACTAGGCGGCAAATGCATACTAGTTCATGCAAAAATTAGCACATTTTCGTCATTACTAGGTGTCGACACAAGGACTTGTGTGCTGTTCTTCGCATTTGCCAGGATCGTGGGTTATGAAGGACGAATTATTTCTGGCTACCGTGGAAGCACTGCTGATAATAGACGCACAGCCTTGAGGCATAAGTCGTGTTTAAATGCCAGGCAGGAGTGCGTTTCTTTTTTAGTTATGCAACGCGTAATTAAGGGAGCATCATCGTCAACAACGTAAGCAGCAATTTGTTGCAGTGTCCGTTTATTTAGACACTTGCTGCATCAGCTAACACTTTATGCACTATGCAGTGTTGTAGTGTATCACATGCCGCTAGTGAAATTATATTTAAAAACAAAACGGTCAGAGTAGAGGTAGGGGAAGTGAAATGTGCAGTGTGAAACCTTCCCGAAGGACCCATGTAAGTCCTTTTTCCTAATCATATAATCGACATCTCTAGCTCTGACAGCTGTCTCCATAGTTTTGTCTTCCACACTACCATCTATCTTCAATCTTGCACACATTTGCCGTCCCCATTCTTCCGCCACTCTCTTTGTCTTGGTCTCCTTCTCCGCACCTATTTCTCTCCGTTTCTTTCCCTGTCTCCGTCTCCGTCTCTGTCTCCGTCTCCCTCTCCGTCTCCGTCTCCGTCTCCATCCCGGCCTCGGTCTCCGTCTCTCTCTGGCTCTCCGCCGCAGCCGCTCCAAACACTTTCCTGGTATGGCTCCAATCAGTTGGTCGGCACCCGTGCGAGGAATAGAGGCCGGGCCGAGTCAACAGCCACTTTCCTCACATTCCTTCAGCCGCACGCTGCACGTGCTGTGTGCGCCGAGGCACGCTGAGGAGCTCTCTGACCGCCGGCGCACCGTGGGGAGCTCTCCTGCCTCGGCTTTTAGCGTTTACGGGCCCAGCTCACCGATATGTCAGCGGGCTGTCACCCGGTGCTGACCACCGCGCGGTCTGTCAGTGCAACTCGTGGTCTCTGTCAGCTCAGCTGTCACTGACAGTTCCCGCAGACCGGGATCTGGCCCGGGCGGGCCGGCAGTCGGCCTCTCCGCGCCGTGTGTGTAACCAGGCCGACGGGGAAAGTACTACTCGGCTCGACGGAGGTGGGGTTAGCCGTGAGGTCTCGTTTTCCTGTCACCTTGAACCCATACCGCCGAGAGGATAGCGACGACCGGGCGGCGCCGCCCCTCGGAGCTGATACTAACCAGCTCACCTGGTGCTCTGGTAGGAACTCGGTAAAAGAACAGTCTCGGCTGAGTGGAACCCGCGCCTATTCCAGCGCTCCGCCTAGGGACAGTCGTGTTTTCAGCGGCGCCGAGCTTGGCTTCGCCGGGCATTGCCGTCCGCACGGTCTCAGCTCTCGGCGCTGCAGTATCAGCACTCAGCAGTCAGCACCCACCGCGCTCCGACGGCCGATAGGGCACGTTTCCGCCTTCCCGGCCAGCAGGCAGGTGTCTCATAACGACGAGCGGCGGCCGGCGCGGTGCCGGTTCCGCCGTCTGGAGGTACCGTCTCGTCACGCCGACCGGCCGGCCGTGACGCTTGGCGCCGTGACGCCGTGACGGGGGCCGGCTGCAGCTGCTCGTGGCTGGCCAGGGCGGCGCGGCGCGGTGACCTCCGCGCTGTCCGTGTCCGATGAGCTCCTCGGGCGCGCCTCGGTCGGTCCGGCGCGGCTTGACGAGCAGCGGCGCGCTGCGGCGAGGTTCGGCGCGGGCGTGTGCCACCGCGCCGCTCGGCTGCACCTGTTTCCGGCGCGGCAATGCGCCGGAAACGGCGCACTGCGGCGTGAGCGGCGCGCCGCAGTACCGGCGTGGGGACACCGATTACCGTGAGGCGCCCCTCTGGCCGCCGACTTCCGGTCACCTGGAGCGGGGCAGAGGCCGCCACGGCCGGCCAGCGGACCGGAGGACCGGTGCGCCGTGGACGGACGGACGGACGGACGGACGGACCGTACGCTGATGGACGGACGAACCGTACGCTGACTGACGGACTGACGGACGGACGGACCGTACACTGACGGACGGACGGACGGACGGACGGACGGACCGTAGGCTGACGGACGGACGGACGGACGGACCGTAGGCTGACGGACGGACGGACGGACGGACGGACGGACGGACCGTATGCTGACGGACGGACGGACGGACGGACCGTACGCTGACGGACGGACGGACGGACGGACCGTACACTGACGGACGGACGGATGGACGGACGGACGGACGGACGGACCGTATACTGTCTACTGATGGACGGACTGACGGTGGATGGATGGACCAGCACACGTAGCGGTCGACGGGAGGACGCACTAAACGACAGGCTGGCTGACAGACAGTCAAAAGGTGAAAGGCTGGTGTTTGTTGCCTGGTTAACTTACCAACTGTTTAGGCTTGGCTGGTTAGGTGGTTTGGTGGGTAGTTCTTTTGGTGTCTGGCAAATGTTCGGCTCCCAGCTGGCTAATTATCGCCAATATCTGGCTACTCTCCCTAAAAGGCATGATACTACCCGTATCATGCCTTTTAGGGATCCTAAGTTCTTTTTCGATTTTTAGTTCTTTTATAGAAGCGTAAAAAGCTTCAGATACCTATTTATAATGTGCTCTAACACTCCAAAGATGCTCTATACGTTTAACCCGGCGGCCGCTGGGCCTCCGCGCCACCCGCCGGCCGCTGGGGGGGGGGGGGGGGCATATAGTTGCCCCCCCCCCCTTTACTTTTGCGACGATATCGTCGCAACGCGAAACTTTGCACACATCTTCCTGAATACCTAGCCGAGGTTGTGTCCAAATTTGGTGTCGATCCCATTTGAAATGACGTCACAGTGACGTCATAAGTGAAATTATAGATTTGCGACTCTCATATTCCTCACGATACATCAGATATATGGGACCGAATATAAAGGGTCGATTATTGGTCAGAAACTAGATGGAAGTGTAGTTAGATGTTTTAGGATGACAGCAGGTGCTGTCTAGTTCATTTACAGTTGAGTTTCATGCTCAGCGTCATCAGAAACGGTCCATCTCGGAAAACGACAAAACTTTATGACGTCACTGTGACGTCATCTTAGGTACTACAACCACCAAACTTTCCTCAAACATTGCCTAGGCATTCATTTGAAGCTATGCCAAGTTTCACGTTCGTAGCTCATCAGGTTTCGGAGATATTTCACAAAACGTAAAGGGGGGGCAACTTTATGCCCCCCCCAGCGGCTCGTGGGTTAATTTCAACCATCGGTAAGCTATACTCACAAAAACCTTACTAAGGTAATTTGTTCCACCTCATTTCCTCCCATGTACGCTTTCATATCCTGCCAGCCCATTGCCTCCTCAAAACACTAATTACTCACGGAAAGAGAGCTAGTTTACCCAACCCGACCACGTCCAGCGGACGTCTCCATCCGTTTCCGAGCCGTTCAGCTGAGTCCAGACGCCGGGAAGTCAAACACCTGGCCTTTGGCCGCCCTCGGTTGGCCTAAGCCCACGGACATTCACTGCTTGTTCGGCCTTGCTAATTGGCCGTGTTGAACACCGTGTGCGGTCCGTGTCGTACACCGTGTGCGGTCCGTGTCGTACACCTCTGGCGGGTCGTGTCACGCGTCACGCGGCTCTGCGTGTAACGGTCGTCACACGGTGTCGGCCTGTGACTGAAGGTGGGTGTCACTGTGGGCTGGCACTTCGCTGCCCGACTGAACAGACCCCGTTGTGTAAGTAGTCTGTGCTAGTTGTTGAAGCTCAGTTTCAATGTGTGCTATAGTGAGGCGCTGTCGCATTGTGCATCGCACAATAGGGTATTTTCTGTTGGCGTTGGCTGTCAATAGAACACACTGAGGATGGCCCAACATATCACTGGTTATATCGAGCGACAACATAGAACGAAAAACACTTTATGTCTACCTAGCTACCGTGACCTGGGGTCCTGTCGAATTTGACCTGGGGTCAATTCGACACACCTGGTTCAGTATGACGCTTAGGCATTTTTGGTGACTGCCCCCTCCCTCCCCCTCCAACACCAGATGACAGCCGAACTACAGGGCAATGCGAACGTCCCCGCTTCCGGTCCCAACCACTGTACCCCTAAGCGCCTCCCACAAAACCAACAGCGCCCCGCCCCGCTGGATTCGGACGATAAGGTCACGCCCTGTGTCGCAGCTCGCCTTTCCGAGGCCCTTTGTTTGCACACACGGTACACTGCGATCCGAGCGGGATTTGGCGAGCCACCGGCGGCACGGGAGTCCTTAGTCACCTGGAAGGGCTCAGAATCGAGCAAAAACGGACGGTGCTTGGATGATGGGGTGGGAAGGGCGCGGGGTCAATGGGTGCGGGCGTGAGGGTCAATCCATCACCGGTTCGATAGGGTCTTTGAGGGTTAATTGTGGGTGTCATGGGACAGAAGGCTGTGGAAGGATAGGCGCGTGCCACTTGTATTGTTTGACAGTGGGCAGGTGATAATGATTTTGATTTATTCACTACCGGATACCTTTATTCACTTGTGAATGTTGAAAACTGAAAGGTAGATTAAAATGGGAAAGATGAGGCACTTGACCAAATGACAGCTGTGATGCTTTCGATAAAGACCGTACGCTACTCACTATTCTACTCAATCGTGAATTACTTCTCAATCATGAATTAAATTGCGTCAAATTTATAATTTGACTTGCTAAAATGTAACCTCAGAGTCACGGACCCTGGCCAGTGGCCATGTCCTCTCACAACATCTTTTTGCCGACATAAAGCCGCATGTGATTCATATTTTTTCCTTTTCGATCTCCCGGGACCTGTCTCCATCCCGGCTCATCTTTGCCTCGAGGCTTCTATCAATCTCCTTCGTTGTCCTTCCAAACTTAATCTCCATACGGGCGGGGCCGCGTCGTCCGGCCACCGTCTGCACGACTAAGGGCGATGGCGCCCGTAAGCTTATTATATCATCCTATTAGTTGGTCTATTGGTCCTCTGTTTATGAGATGCTCATTAGTTGTCGGCAGCGGGATTGGACGGGCCGGGTGGGTCTCGGGTCGATGATGGGATCCTGCCCTGTCAATAACGACGGATCGCGCCCAGATAGACGAGATGGGACACGGCAGAAGAGGACAGGACTTGAGTCCCAGACGGAACGGTAGAGAACGGGATGTAAGGAAAAACGAAATTAGGATGGTGTGTGGTAATTTGGGAATACGGAGTGGGACGGCACACAAAGGATTGGGCAGGGTGAAGTGAAACAGGACAGAACCAGACAGTAGACAAGGTAAAGTGGTGCACGATTGCAGGGAATGATATACGGTACAGGATGGGACGAGACAGAACAGGACAGGACAAAATGGAACAGGCAGGGATGAAAAACCATGCATAACGAAGGTGTACTAATTGCGAGCTGCATAGAGCCCAGATAATGAGGTATGTTTTCATTATTGTGAGTCCTTTTGTTCATCGCGGACAGTGGATGGTACCGTACACACCTCTATCAGAAGTGGCGTCGAGGTCTGGTCGCCACCAACAAAGCCTTCTTTTGATGAGTCTCTCGCAAAGGTGTCAAGGGAAGAGAGCTGGGGCCTCATTCATTTGTCGCCAGGTTTAGTGTCATTATGAGACTTTCTGTTAGTGTTACAACAATGCCGTAAGCGCTAAACAGCAATATACACCTCCAAAGCAGATGTTCGGTCCGTATACATAACTCACGTAGGGTGAAGTCGTATAAGAGTACGCACTTAGTGGATTTCTTGCTCTCATTTGTTTAATATTTGAAGGAAAGAAATCGCAAATAGGGAATATTAAAGTTCATTGAATTAGCCATCAACCCATGGGGCAACGATCCTTCAGCGTAAATGGAAGTGGTCTAAAACTGACAATTTCTGAACCGTTGCACTTGCGTACTCTTACCATATGGGGTGTGTAAGAGTACGCACGCCAGGCGGGTGGAGTACGCAAGCATATGAACACACACCTATGCCGCTTGCACTGTCCAAATGCTTAACTTCAAACTCAGAAGGCATTTAAGTTAATTCTAGTATCCAAAAAGAAAAACATAAAATAAATCTTTCAAGTCTCGTTAGGCGGCACGGGCGGACATCGATAGCAGCGCCTCTATCGGTCACTAGGGAAAGCTGGGCTGTAGGCGACGAAATACCGGCTGAGTTGTCACACGTTGAATAGGTTTATAGACATCCGTCTTGTGAAAAAGTTGAACTTTTGCCTTCAATATTTCTACAGGCAATTTTAGAAGTGTCTTCACATAGATTACAACACCGTTTAGATAATTGTATTCACTTCAAGCCTTCCCTATTGTTCTTGATGATGCGGGAACTATTTCTAATTAGTGTTTCTAGCTTAAAAAAAGAACATATTGTGCAAACGATGAAAAAAAACATAGATGGAAGATTTTAAATGCAATTTTCTCTAGCAATTAATGGTAAATTCTGTACAGATCAAGGAAAAGATGCATGCTAACTGATAATTTAAAGTTCTTGGGGCCAGTTGTTTTCTTCTTTTCTTACGTCGCCCCAATGGCCGCGAATACACGTGTGATAACGCCTATCGTATAAATCAGGAAATAATCATGTCGTGTGTTTCTAAAAAAAAATGCACAATCAAAAAGGAGAATAACTCGTATTTGGAAGAATTTCGGGTACGCATCTGCATCACAGTGCTCCATTGATGATATACCTACAAAACAAACGTCATTGAGCGATAGATTAAAATTATATATTTCTGTATATTCGATTTAATGTATAATTCTGCGTACTCTTACCCTCCTGAACAGTGCGTCCTCTTACCGTACATGCAATTCGCGCACAAAACAACCCCGAAACGTTGTGCAAAACTTCGCAAACAGAATATTGCACTGTACAGTATTTCCCCAGATAACCTCACAAGTTTCCCACAACAATCACGGAAATGTACCTCATCTCAACTGCCAAGTATCAAAATTATTGTACCATATCATAATAATATCATAACGCTCGAAAATAATATTCATCGCCTTAAACTCAACAGCGTCGCCGCTCAACGCCCACGTTCCGTTGGTGACATGCACGCACTGGCGGCTTCATGTCACTTCATGAACTCGACAAACCTGCGTTGCTAAGCAACCGAAACAGCTGATGCGTACTCTTATCGCCCGCGTAGGTACTCTTACCCGCCCTTACCCTATTACACGTCTGTTTTTACCAAAGTGTGGCAATTGTTATGGTGGTATGCTCTGATATTACACTTCCCTTGTAGAAATTTGAATCAAATTTGGTGAAAGAAAATAATGTTTGCTTATGTATTGCATTTTTACTTAAGTGGAAAGATGCAACATGTCATACGTGTATGTGCTATTCGTATCACCTGCAGGACCAAATTCAAATATTAGGATGGCGAGCTGGATCGTTTTTGAACAAGATATCCAAGAGATGTGTGGACTTCAGTGCATTTGATATTGAATTTGTTGCATAACATTGCCATGAGCTGCTCGTATCCAAGAAGATCTTATTCGGTAGTCATTTTAACCCTCGCATGTGTGCGGCGTTTGCCAGCTTCTAATGTGTAGGGGGGGGGGGGGGTCGGTTGGACCCCCCCCTTGCCGTTTGGCCCCTGATCGAGCTAGAGCTTCGCGGAAAAAACGAGCGTGTTGCCCGTGACGAGAGGAAGCCGATGATACCCAATTTTAAGGCCCTAGGTCATTGGTTGACCTTCCAGGTCAGGTCAATGACCCAAAGTCGGGAAAATCGGGACCTGTTAGCAAGTCGTAAAGTGTGGCTGCTAAGGGGTTTTTCGGGGTGCTGATCACGAATATCGTGTTAGTTTTGATCACAGATGATGTCTTGATGCATTTAGACCAGGTCGGGTCAGGTCAGGTCAGGTCAACCAGTAGGCGTCGTGACGGGTATTCGTAGTACGTGTCAACCGCCTCTGACAGCTTCGTAACATGTTACGAAGTCACCAAAACTACTTCGTAAATGTTCAAATGGTTGCTAAATTCGAATTCAGCTCCAAAAACTAGCCTAGAAACATGTAAAACTCGAAAAAGTGACCCGAGGTCACCCGAGGTCACCAAAGGTCAATGACCTGACCTGACCTTCAGGTGACCTTGACACACACGGGAGTAACATCAAATCACATGTTTGAACGTTTGAAACCACGAAAAGCTTGCAAACACGCGGCTAGTGCGAGCCGACATACGCGAAATCGCGATTCCGGCCAAACATGGTCTCGGAAAAGAGGTCACAGGTCAAAGGTCATTTGGGTCAGGGTCATGAAATTTTCAGGGTAGGTGTAAAATTGATCAATGCGAGGGTACTGAAAGTTTCGTCGCGATCGGCCGCTTTTTACGCGAGTTATTCGCGAAAAACCATGGGGGGGTCCATCCGACCCCCCCCCCCCCCCCCCCTACACATGCGAGGGTTAAGTAATGGAAGCACTATGAAAACCTCTTTCTGGCATATTCCATTAGGCCGAATTTTATTTGGTTCCAATGAGGTGAATTAAACAGTCGTAATTATAATCAACTCGAACTTAACCAATCGTCGAACCGACCCTGTGGGTCCTTTCAGCAGTATACCGCTCATCAACTCCCTAGTAGTCATCAACAATACCGTGTCCCTCCTCAATCGAGGCGATAACCAGCTGAGCGGGTAGACATATTGACGCTGCCCAGTCCCGGGCGTCTCCATTCGATTTGTACCGGCCATCAGTTCCCATTAGCTGGCGATGAGTGGTGGCCAGTGATCAGTCGTGGCGGCGGCGCGTCCGGCCCCTGCCCACGGTCCCTGTATAGCTGGTGGTCCGTACCCACGCCGATGGGTGTTCCACGGCCCGTGGTCACTCGATCAATAGGCGTCACACTTACCCGGCGACTGCACAGTCAATAGCGCGCTCCAGCGGCACCGGCGGCCGCGTCCACGCAATTTTCCACCCCGCCGATGCTCCACAACGCGCGCCGCGCCGGTCCTTCGGCCCACCGCGTAGGGACGCGTCCCCAACGACCCCTTTTGTCCTATCCTAGAGACGGCGAAAGCGTACTAGTGATGAGGGCAGTAGTGAAGACGATGGCGGTGGCGTTCGAAATGCCGATGGTAGCATGTTGGTAGGGCTGGGAACCGTGTTGGCATGTTTGAACGGTGTCAAGCTGATTCTTATGAAAACAACCTATCATGTGCTTTTCTTACATAAGCGATGCCACGCTGGCTTTGTCCGACCAAAGTAGAAAGCTCACCTGATTCACTATTTCCCTCGAAATTTAAGCAATGCTGGTGGTATGCATCTGAGCATGCCTATTAGATGCTGACAGCGTCATTGTTGAATATTGTATAAAGCAATACGCATTCACATTGCACCTTGCTCTGAGAGAAAGGCGATGAATTAAAATGAAATCGGACTTACTCCACAAGAGTTCGTTGGGTCGGAGCTTTCGAATTGTATTACAATTCTTCGTCAGCGAGAGTCGTATCGGATGTTAAGATCGAATCGAAGGTACAGTGCGGATCGAACAAAATATGGGTCGGACAGGAGGGTCTCTGAGGCAACTAGTTGGTCTTGAAATAAACATACAAACACTGGGAAAACACGTGAATAATAACAGGATGCACACTTACTAGAAAAAGCCTGTAAAATGGGTAAAAAACACACTAGTAAAATATCTAATACAAAAATATAGGCAGGTAGGTAAAAATACAGTTAATGACATGTAAAAAATTGCATAGATTAGGTGCAAACAGTACCTAAAGCAGAGATAAAGCTTTACAAAAACACGAATAGTAAACTAGACTAAGATATAAAATATCAAAATGATAAATTCTATAAATGAACTTTTTAACGGCAGAAACGGCGAATAATGGGAAGCCACCTGTCTTGCAGCAGGGCACCAGAGTTGCGGTTCACATTCGCGTCATTGGGTGACACTAGGACGGCTTCCCGCCGTCCCACGGTACGAATGTAGGCCGATTCGAGGAGTCTCATCTGGTGGTGGCAGGCACGGTTCAGGATTTTGGCGTCGTCGAAGGCCGGCGTGCAGTCCCGGTGCGTGCTGAACGCTGAAGCGTTGGCTCTGGAGCGGACCGAGCCAGCCCAGCTCTCTCGGTGCTCGCGGACTCTGGTTCCAAGTTCTCGGTCCGTTTCTCCGATGTAGACGACCGGGTCACCTTCTACCCGGCAGGAGCACTCGATGCAGTAGATGACATTGCTCTCCTGCTGCTTGGGTAGACGGTGCTTGGCTTGGCTACAGAGGAGGGTCCCGATGGTCTGCGACGGCTTCGACACGAGCTGAATGCCGATCTTGTTGGCTTCTCGCTTCAGTTGGTAGAAGCAGGGACCAGCGAACGGAACCGAGAGCCGGACGGGTGCAGGCAGCGGGCTGGGGTTCGGTGGCGACGGCAGAGCCCTGGCCTTCAGCTGGAGGTCCTTTTCTGTTCTTCTTAGGATCGGGTTGATGAACGAGAGAGGGTAGCCGTGTCGGTGGAATTTCTTGCGTATAAAATCAAGTTCTTGCAGGCGGTCTTTGACGGAGGAGCAGTAGCGGATGGCACGTAAGCAGTCAGATCTGATGGCTGATCTCAGATAGCGCGTCTCTGTATAGGAGTTGAAGGCCGGTACTTGGTTAGTGGTGCATGCCTTCCGGTAGACATTTGTAGTGAACTTGTTGTCCTGTCTTGTGATCATGATGTCTAGGTAGGGCAGTCGTCGATTTTCTTCGATCTCAGTAGTGACTTTGATGTTCTGGTCCTTGTTGTTGAGCAGCTCCACCCATGCATTGAGGATGGTGTCGCTGCCTTCGAAGAGGACCAGGTAGTCATCAGCATATCTGCAGAATGAATAAATTCTCCCTCCACAGTTGGCTGCCAGTAGTTCCAAGTCACGTTCCCAGTGTCCCATGTACAAGTCCGCGACAACTGGTGAGTAACTTTTACCCATGGCTAGGCCAGCAGTCTGCCTAAACCATCTCTCTCGGTCGCCGTCCTGGACGACAGCATGGCAGTTCTTGATGGAGATGCAGAGAAGGTCAGCCACTGCATCTGGCCTCAGGCAGGTTACGTCAGAGAGGGCGTCTTGGTTTTCATTCAGCATGGTTCGAATGAGAGAGATGGCCGACTGGGTAGGTATAGATGGGAACATGGCCTCCACATCCAGCGAGATGAGGCGGCAGCTGTTGGTGGCGTGACCCATGCTCTGCAGCAGATCCAGGACTTCCATTGGAGAACTGATGGAGTAAGTCCGATTTCATTTTAATTCACTATTCATCTCCACATCATGTCTTTAAATGCAGAAAGGCGATGAGTTACCGCGCGATGAAGTAAACCGCTCCAACCCGGTAAATTCATCTGCGCTGGTATTGTGAAACGCACCTCGTCACTACAATGGCCGACACCGAAACGTTTGAATGGCGCGCAGCGCGCGTGACGAACGGAGAAAGCCTGTGGCCGGTGCTGGCCCCGCCGGCTGCACACACACACACACTCAGTGGAAAGCCACGCGACCGTCCGACGTCATAACGTGCTCGGACATGGACTAGGAGGTTGACGGACGTCCAAGCTTTACCTAGTCTACGAACGTCGGCGCTGGAGTCGATGAACATTAGCGCTAGTGCCGCTCGTCCCACGCGGTTTCAATGGTCCCCAAAAATAGCACGGGGCAAAGGTCAAATGCACACTGCTGGCGACCTGTGCAGGGTACAGGCGTTTGTTCAGCATCACAGCTCGTGATTTGTCCGATTTTTGACCGGGAAATGGGCTGCTAGTTTGGTGTGGTATCTGTCCTTGGTGTGGTATGAATTCATTTTCCCAATGCCTTCTTCACTGGCTCCGTTCCCCTTCTTGTGTCCTATTTTCGGCACTACTCAAGCGGCACCTCCATGGCGTTGGCTATTTTCTCACGACAATCAGCCAGGCTACGCCCATGGCACACCGATGCAGCCACAAACAAAGCACGCAACGAGCGTCCTGCTCCTAACCATTCTTCCGCTCTCATCGCGGTAGTGAAAGGCGACCACAGCTTCCATAAGAAGACCGAGAACCTCCTCCCAGCTGGGCGCACGCGCCGCACTCTGCCCGGCCTCTGAGGTTGGGTATAAACGGATCGAATTTGACCGCAGTAATGGCCGCCTAACGTGGTGGGAATCGAGCCAGCCCTCGTCTCATGGTTCGTCAGGAACACATGTTCATAACTCGCTGAGGTGGCTGTAGGAACGAGTGGCAGTGAAGCGAGTTCTCCGCCTCAGACCTTTTTTGGCTTATATCCATGGCATGGCAGACTCATGAATGGCGTGTTTTCAGCTGAACAACTTTCAAGGGTTGAATGCTTCACTTTCGTGAATCGATATACGTATATTTTGCTTTGCATTGTATGTCTCGTTTCGTTTCACTGAGCTCCGGCGCTTGTGCCTCTTCCCATTTCTATCACCCGGGCCGGCTTCACCCATTGTCACAACGGCGCCACCCGGTGTCGTGCACATTGCACAGTGCACAGTGCACGCCCACTGCACACCGTTGTGCACACCACAGTGCACAGATTGGCCGCCTGCGCTGTTCAACAGCCGCTGGAGAGAGGGCGGCGCTGCATTGTGTGCCACTGCGCTGCCTCGGCACCCCGTCCCCCCGTGCCAGGGTAATGGAGGGATTTTGGTGTTCGTGGATTTGTGTGGTTCAGGAACAAAGCTGACGTGTTCGGAGACACCCACTCTGCGTGTCGATCTACTGTGACTGTTCTGGCACTTGAAATGTGTGTGTAGGTGTGCGTACTGCGTGCAAAGGTAGTGATAGTTCGTGATGGTGATTGATCCATTGTGCAAAATCCTAGTTTCATGTTTTGGATCGTGATCTATTCTTGCACTGACAATAACTCCATGCACGGATTTGCTGTACTTTTGAACAGTTATGAAATAGAAAGGGAACGTGCGTAATGCGTTTACCCTGTAAATAAGGCTCGTCTGATCATTATTGCTATGCTATAAGCAATACCCTGTCCTATGCTAGTAGCAAGCAGACAGCTTCTGTTCTATAAAATACTCCACAGTAGTGAAAATGTGTTGATAAAGAGCTTGCTTGACAGTGACATTGGACAAAATGGTATAGCAGCGAGGGTGCATCTTGCCATCCGACGTGAATATGATATCATGGCCTTAGACTTGTCTTCCTCCTCTCGTGCAGACATTTTGAATATTTTCTTAGGTAGTCTGAAAAGAATGGTCAATCAAAATCCGACATATCATGCTCATGTGAGAATTGTCATTACAGACAATGTATGAAGCTGAGACGAGCTTCCTCTTGATCGATGTGCGTGCTTGCACTGATTTTAACGTTCTGAATATGAATATCTTGATGTGTGTGTGTGTATGTGTGTATGTATGGATGTAATGATTGTGTTAGCTGTCACTGGAACTTCCTGTATGCACCTATGATGGTGTGAAATAAAATGGCATTATTATTATTATTATTAAGCCACAATATAGGAATTCGAACGTGCCTCGGTAGGTCACAGTGCAGTGCCTCAGCGCTCGGCACGTATGTGCAGCTCAGTAGTTTCGATGAACAAAGTTTGAGCACGGCTCATTGTATCACATATAGCGCTGGAGGGCAGGGATTGGCTGCTTTTGGTCCTGATGTGTTTGGATACTTCCCTGAACGTGCTCAGAGCTAGGTGAAATATAGTTCGTTTTTCTTAAGTTTGCCCCTCACTGTAAACGTCTTTTTGAACACAGCACGAGAATTGCTAGCTGAATTACTGAGAAAACTGGTTGGCGCACATTGATTTCACCAGATTTCACAGACGATCAATTTCATCAAATTTATTTACTTTTTCACAGACTCGTAGCTCGTATTTGCCAATACCTACAGCCCCACAGGGATAGACGACTTCTCAGCAATTATGTCTGAACTAATAAATAAATTGCACGGCGCTTAACATAACGTTAAATCGTCGGTGTTCAAACCTTATTTTGATAATATTATTCATATCTACAATACAATGTGCGCTAACCAGTTTTCTCAGTAATTCAGCTAGCAATTCTCGTGCTGTGTTCAAAAAGACGTTTACAGTGAGGGGCAAACTTAAGAAAAACGAACTATACTAAATCAGGTTTTCTCTATCAACCAATACAGTATTTGGTTCGCGGAACTGGCCAACATAAAATATAATTTATTCTTTGAGTTATGGATAAGTTTAGCAAGCATGAAGTCAAGTGATTCACCCCATCCAGAGAACATAATCTAAAGATTATGTTAATTTCATTTATAAATGAAATTTGAAAACTCCTCTCACGAATAGGTGAATGCTAGAGTGGCATTCATCACACAACGCTGCATTGGTATCGCCATTTCGACCATCATTTTAACTCGCCCAACATTATTCTGTCAGCCAGCAGCACTATGTCATCCTCCCTCTCTCATATTCGTCGGATGGTCCGCCCTCGCTTTCCGTAAAAATACGAGAGCACTGCATGACCAGATGAATTTTGACGAACACAATCACCGGATGTGTACGTTACGAGTCCAGGACTGACATATTCTGGATAGGAACTGACAGAAGAGGGTGTACCCGGGGGGGGGTGCAGGGGGGGGGGGGGGCTGCAGCCGCGCCCAACCAGTGAGAACACATAGTGTTCCCCGTCACGTGATGGTGGCATGGCGACTGTGGATGACATGACCTCGAGCTTTGGTCCGCTGTGGATAGTTGACCTTGGACCGGGAAATGCGGGAGGAATGTCGGATATAGAAGAGTACACGGGAGTCGGGACCCAATTAGATGGGTCGGTATTTCGGTAGTGGGGGTGTTATTTCTGCACTCGGATCGCACCATGGGATGTAGCTAAATCACAACCGGGACCGCGCGTCACGGCATGGACCGCGTCACGTCACGCCGTAAGAGCTGTGCGCTGTGACCGCGAGCCAAGCCTCCACTGTGCGTGCCGCGGCGGCATGGCGTGTTGCGAGCGGCACAACAGGCCCCTCGGTCTGTCATTACCGGCTCGGGCGTGGGCTTACTGAGCCGCCGTGATAGAGGCCGGGGAAGGGGCGCTGTGTACCAGCATCCGTGCCCGCCCCCGGCCGGTCCGCCCCGTGAGGGTCACGACAGTCTGTCGTGCACTGCACTCAGACCTAGCAGCGTAGATGGCATACAGACTGATCCAGCATCAAATCTTATGCATAAATAGGCTGATCTTTTGCTCATCTCAGCTTGATAATCTGACTATTGAATAGCTCAGCAACATAAACTGCAGAGAAGTGTGTTGAAATCGCTGACTTTATGCTCATGAGAGCATTTCTCTTACCAAAGGCCTGTTTCACTAAAAACTTGCGATTACAAGTGTTTGAGCTTTACAATTCATAAGTATTTTTGCAAACTATGGATTTCACTAAACTTCATCACCAGCGGCACCTCCGGTAAAAAGAGTTGGTAAATAAACTTGTAAAAAATAAAATTGTTTTTAATCAAGAACTATAACATGTTACAGATATTGCTTCTTTTTATCAAACTATGTCTAGTATTCATGTCAGAAATTGCAGGAATAAATTAAAAATAATGATGCTGTTTCTGAATGGTATAAATGATAGTTCACAACATCTTATTATTGAAAGAAAATAGCACGTAAAACATTTGACAGCAGAAGACTGTTGAATGCAATTACGGCGCGCGAATGACAAAACATGACGATATTTATTTATTGCTCGTAGCTGGTTCGTAGGGAATGTGCTAAGTGAAAAAGAGCATATAATGACTCAGCATATCATATTTGTTTTAAATAATTGATTGCTTTGCATCACTGCACAAAAAGTAATAAAATTCCAAACGTAGGGGCCACTGGAATTTCGGGTTTGTAAGTACAACGTTTTCTTTCAAGTTTTTGGTCTTCGTGAAACAGAAAGTTTGCGATTTCGATGTTTCTTACAAACTATTTTCTTGTAAAAAAGTTGGTAAATTTTAAACTCAAAATTTATGCCCGAAGGTTTCGTGAAATCCAAATTTCAAATGTTGGTAATTATTTCTTTTAAACTCAAGTTTTTTCTTTGTAATTACACACTTTATTTGTTAGTGAAACAGGCCTCTGACCGGGTCACCGTGTCACCTGACTCAGCCCACTATCCTCTGGGGCGGGTCTCACAAAGCGCCCTTCCCGCGCCGTCCGTCCGCCCTCTCGGACATCCGGCCGTCACGGGCGTCGGTCACCAAAGCACAGGATGCGCGTGCCACGCCCGAGCACGTCACGGCAGCGTCACGGCGTCACGGACGGCGGCGCAGCGGCGCGGTGACGCCCGCGCTGCGCCGGAAGTGTCGCGCCGCGTCAGAGGGCGTGACCTCTGCCGGTACGAGCTGCAACCTCACCGCTGCGTTGTGGCAGGGAGGCAGCGGCGGCGGCGGCGACGGCAGCAGCAGCGCTATATGTAGGACCCGGCTTTGGAAATTTGTTATAAACTACCTATACGTATACTAAAATGCTTTTCAGGATATCAGGGAAAGCTCCATGCTTGGTGCTGAAAAGCAGGGTTTACTCGCATTTCTATCGATCGTATACATGCTTAGATGGCATGCATTTACGTTGCAACCGCACCTACCCCAATCCATAGATCTTACTTTTCTGAAAAAAAAAATGGTTGTACATTGCATTTTAAAGCTTAAAACCCGAGGAAATAACTAAAAATACAACACGAGGGTCGAGGGAAGCGGAAATGGTGAAGTGCCTCGGCGAGCGGGATATACTCATTATGTTCAGGTTTTTACCATTTAGAACAGAAAAAGCTTCTGAAAAAGGTGCTGAGCTGAAATTCGCACCTGTCATGCTGAACGTAGGTAATTAATACCCTCAGGTGTTCGTATCTTTCATTTTTGACAGCTTCCGGCCACTATCTCATCGAACCTTTTTATTTTCCTGGCTGTGAGCTACTTAGCTGTGAAGGTATACGACAAAGCTATGGAAGAAGAGGCATTTTACGTAACCGTTTTTTCCAGCAATACACAGAACAAAGTCGTTTTGAAACAAACTGAATTTTTTAAAATCGGAGGCTATGACGACGAAATACATTATGGGTGTGCTTGAGCTTTGCGTAATTGCTCAGTGCTCACACCCTCAAAAAATGCTCCCTGACGAAAAAAAATTAGCATCGCGTATATGCCAGCATCTTCAGATAAAATCTCATCATTACCCTTACTGTGTCTGAGAGGTAGCGTGCGTCTGACCTATGACCTTTGACCCCTGACCCGTGTGTGCCGGGGCAGAAGGCGTGTCGCCAGGTGCACGTGTCGGGTCGCGGTCCCCGTGCCAGCTCTCTTCATGCCGCTTCGGTGCAGCTGGCTGCCCAAGCCTGACCGCTCGCTAAGCTCCAGGGGGCAAGCCAGCTCGTGTGTTCAGCCTGGGGGCTGCAAACGGAGCAGTTAGGCTGCTTGTGAGGGTTTGTGAGTGCTTAGCAATGAGCACCAGCTTAACCCTCGCCGGCCGAGGGGGGGGGGGCGGGTGCCGCCCCCCCCATAGGGTTTTTTCGCGATAGCTCCGAACACGCTGGCGATAGAGAGCTGAAACTTGGCATACCTGACCTTCGATCCAAGCCGGATCTTTTGACACCAACCGCATTTTTGGGTCAGGTCAGGTCACTGACCTATGACGTCATAAGTGAACCTCTGCACGGTCTTCAGATGTCGCAACTTCGCAACGCCCTCACTGCCAGAGGAGATGTCACAGGGAAATGAAACTTGCAGGATCTAGTATCCATTATGAGTCCCACAACTTGTATATCTCGGATTTTTCCTAAAGGTCATATGAGGTCAGGTCATTTTCGTGACCTCACCATTATAAGTCAATGGGGAAAAATTCAAACTGCTATTCTGGCGCCGGGAACGATCTCCAACTATCTCAAGCACACAGAATCGTGATTTGATGCACTCCTTGCAAGGTTAGATGCGTCACTTTTGCAATGTTGACCTTGCGTGACGTCATTTATGACGTCATCAAGGTCATATTAGTTTTTCGTCAATAACTCTTGATCAAATTGAGCTAGCGAGTCGGGAAAGCCACCAATGGACTCAGGAAGACCTGCCGAATCGAATGATATGCGACATGACCTCTTTCGACCAACATCGTGACCTGAGGGTGCTGACCTGACCTTGACCTGAGGTCAACACCCCAAGTTGACCTGACCCGGACAAAAAGTATATCATTCGACGCGCCTGAGCGAGACGAACACGATGCTGCCAATATCGGCGCTCTGCGGCCGTTTTTTGCGAAGTTATTCACCAAAAACTGAACCGTACCTTGGGGCACTTGACCTGACCTCAGAGGTCACCGGTTGACCTAGGACCTTAAAATCGGGTACCAATCTCTGCGTCTCGTAACGGCGCACACGCTCGTTTTTTCCGCGACGCGCTAGCTCCACCAGGGGCGAAACGGCGAGGGGGGGGGGTCGTACCCGCCCCCCCCCCCTCGGCCGGCGCGTATGTAGAAAACCAATAGGTCCGGCGAGGGTTAACCCGCGCCGTGCTGGTGGCCTGAACTTTCCGCCGAGTGCTGGGGGGGGGGGGGGCGTTTTCACGCCCCCCCCCGTCTAACTCGGCTCCTGGCCACGTAGCGACACGCGGTAAGCGGCAATCGAAAGAGCGTCAAAAAATAAGGACGAAAACACTTCGGTCATTTTTTGGGTCAGGTCAAAGGTCAGGTCACCAGAGGTCACCAAAGGTAAAATGTTGACTATTTCAACATTTTGGAAACTGCCAACGGCTATCTCGGGAACCGATAGAGCTACAGCGCCGCGGAAAAGCGCATTCGATAGCCCTTTTACAGACCTTTCTGAGTAATGTTCTCAGATTTGACCTCAGGTCAACGGTTTAGCCTCCAGAGGGCAAAAACTCCAAAAATAGCCGTTTTTACGAAAAACGTTTTTTCGTCAATAACTTTTGACTCATAAGCGCCATGACATTACTTTTGCCAGCATCGTGTTCCTCTCGTCGAGACGCGTCGAATGAACTATTCGTTGACCTTGAAAGGTCATTTTGAAAATTTGACCTCAGGTCAAGGTCATGACCTGACCGAAAAGGGTCATGTTGCATATCAGTCGATCCGTATCGTCGAGCTGAACACATCTGACGTGTTTTCACCGCTCTAGCACGTCTCTATCAAAAGTTATAGCCAAAAAACTGCTGGCGACCGTTCATGACCTGAGATTACCTCAGGGGCACACAGAGGGGTCACAGGTGCATTTTTCCTATTCAGTGTGTCATGTTTACCTATGAACCGATGTTTGAGAGCGTTTTGAACGATATTCGTCCAAAAGAGGCGCATTTCAATTTTCTCCCATTGACTTGTAATGGAGAGGTCGCAAAATTGACCTGACCTTAGGTCACAGATATCAAAAATCCGAGATATACATACATTTTATACATACTGTTACTCATATCAATCGCTGAAAGTTTCAAAGTGATCGTTCAGTCGGTGTAGCTATAGCGAGCCTTTGAACTTTTTCTGAGGTAAGGTCACTTGACGTGACCTGGTGACCTGACCTTGAACGGCCTAGGTCTGAAATTTTCACAACATGTGCGGAAATGATGTAGGAACACGTGTACCAAAAACGGCGGCGCTGCGCGCCGCCGTTTTTGAGATATTCGCGAAAAACCTGAGGGGGGGGGGGCGTAAAAACGCCCCCCCAGCACGGCGCGGGTTAATGAGGTATTAATGATGTTGTTTGTGCACAAGTAACAGAAACTTGATCCACTTCAATTCGCTTTTCGAAATAGCCGAGCTGCAAAAGTTGTCCTCCATAACATTGGTTGCTAATGGCAGGAAATTCAGCTGCAACCCATTCCCAGTTTATCTAATAAGCTTCCTCATGACCGGCTGATCGGTAGCGGCGACTCGATACATAACCACTCATGTCCGACCCGTGGCACGGTCTGCTCCGGAAATGAGCCGGACGATGTGACGCGCGCGTGACTACATCAGCCGAGCATTCTTCCCCCGTCACACGCTGATGGATGGGGTCGAGCAGCACTGATTGTGCGCCAGTGCCGGGCTGGAGGGGCAGTCCAGCAGCCCAGCAACCGCACGGGAGCCGTGCAGCACCCCGGGTCCACCGCCGTCGCGGCTAGGCTGCACGATCGCTATAACAAAGACAAACCATCCTGTGTTGGCGGCCGTTGCTGCGTTACGCAGTACCAAAGGTGGTCATTGCGTCAACCCATTCATTGTCACCCCATTCATTCCATTCGGTGTATTGGTGTCGTCATTTCTAGCACCGCAGGGCATCCAAGCTAAAGCACTGTTCCTGGAGTGTTCATATCCCATCAGAGCCTCTCCTCCTATGCGATGACACTACCTCATTCTGCCCGCGGCGGCAGCTTGGAAGCTCAGCGCCCTTTGATGGCTCGTTCTGGGCCTCTGGGCAACACTCATTTCACAAGCCGCCTTGTTTGTGAGACAGGATCAAAGTAGTAGCGAAGTACCTCGGACCCTGGAGGGTCAGCAGTTGCCTTTTGCTTGAAATGTTCTGGAGCTTTGCAGGCCAATGTGGCTGCAATTTCATTCGTACGAGAGAGCGCACGGGGACTCGGTGTGATGCGGTTACTCTGCTTTGGTTGTTGGGTATCAAATATTGCGATTTCAGCTGGACACCAACGCTGAAATCTGATAGATGTTGTCTCAATCCCATTGCAGCTCT
Source organism: Amphibalanus amphitrite (assembly GCF_019059575.1). Classification (NCBI taxonomy): domain Eukaryota; kingdom Metazoa; phylum Arthropoda; class Thecostraca; order Balanomorpha; family Balanidae; genus Amphibalanus; species Amphibalanus amphitrite. The sequence continues at coordinate 48,176 of NW_024883292.1, forward strand.
ACGGAAAAATAGGTGCACATTTATAAACAAATGCATACTATATTTGATACTATTTTTATTCTTCAGCTGACAAATAATTTAATCAGTCTTTTAACAACGGTAGCCGTGAAACTTAATTTCGCAAACGTGGACATTCCGTGGCTCTTTATTGTGCTGTATAACAATGTGAAAAAAACAAACGCAAAAACATCAGGAAACATCGCTCGTTGTTTTTGGCCTGCCACCACCTAGGAGCTCTTTTCCATCCTGTTTGCCACTCTCGTCCTGACGCGTACCATCCAACTGGTACAAAAACTACCCAGTTACGACCCAGAAAACTGGAGGGCGCAACAGAAAGCGGCGGTTCCGTTTTCGCTCGCGTGCGTCTCATTTTTCTGGAGTCGTCTTTGACAGTGGCGAGCGCCGAACCAAAACTGAGGAGGCAACGCACCACGACGGAGTTTCTCTTGAGTTACAAACTCCACGTGCACTGAAAAGTCTCCCAGCAAGCATGGTTCAGCGTACATTGTATAAGCCCGATTGACGCTGAAACTTTTGCGAAAAATGATTTGATAGGTAATAAAATTATTGATAATACCCAATGAAAAAAGTATGCATAAGTAGAACATGTTTTGAAAAGAAATGCGCTAAATCCACATAAATCCTCTACATATTTTCTTCCAAAGCAGTTATCCCGCGCGGGGCTGGGGTCTCCAGCCGAACGCGCGGGGCTGGGGGGGGGGGGGTAAATTTTACCCCCCCCTGTTATCTCCCAAACTAATGGTCCGATTTGGAAAATTCAAACGCCAATCGAAAGCTCTCATCACGAACTACTAAAAACATGTACTTAATTTAAAGTTTGAGGTCAAGGTCAAGGTCAGGTCAAGGGTACAAATTGCAAGTTTCTACAGTATCGGCCTTGCACCGTAGTTGCCGAAGAATGGAGTCATGGACTGAGACTGATCGCCCAAAACGTGTTCTTAGGCTACCAAGACAATATTCGTTGCATACAATATCATTCAGAGGTCAAGGTCAAGGTCAGGTCAGGTCAGGTCAGGTCACCAAAAAACAAAATATAGAAAAGGGCATGTGCGACACATGTTTTATAGGTCATTTTACTCATAGAATTCAATAGGCACACTCAATAAGTGATATGGACCACCTCTGGATGAATTTCAGGTCGAGGTCAGGTCAAGGTCAGGTCAAGTGAGGTCAAATTTTGAAGTTGTTTTTTAAGGCCTAAAAAGGTGTCTATCTGATGCAGTTTTTCACGGCGAATCGAATGGTGCTATTTTTGTTTCCGTACGAGGTCTAGAACTTCCAAAAAAGTCATTTTTCAAAAATTTTGTGTGTCGTGACGTCATAAAATTTTGAATAACTCCCACATTTTTGAACCGATTCTTCTAAAATTTGGTATGTAGGTGCACATAGACCACTTCTCTGACATATATTCCGGTTTTTTCGATAGACTTAAAATTTTGGATTTTATAATGATTTTCCCAAAAAATCAGTTTTTTGAAAAAATTTAGGCCAAAATCCAAAATTTTCAAAAAAACGAGATAGCCATTTGATAGACAAAGTAAAATTACGTATAACCTTTTTTGTTACGTCTTGATTCCTTTAAAAATGAAGATGTTAGCGGCGTTTGAACTTTTGATGTTTTTGAGGCGAAAATGGCGAACATGACGTCACTAAAACGTCAATTTCTCAAAAATTTTCCGACGGATTTCGCTCAAATTTTCAGGGAACGTGTCAAATTGATGTAAGAAAAGGTACTGAAAGTTTGGCGGCGCTGCGCGCCGCCGTTTTTAAGATATCGCAAAAATTCGCGAGGGGGGGTAAAATTTACCCCCCCCCCAGCCCCGCGCGGGTTATAGTAGGTATACTTAGCATTATTGTCAACGCGAATTATGTGAATGAATACTTGTTTGACACCCGTGACATGCTATTTTCAAGTCTTTCAAGCAACAGTGGATACAGGAGCCCACCCAAAACCCCAACAATTACTTGAACCGTTCACCTCGATACAGATTACAGTCGGTAGTTTGTAACCACATATAGCCAACGGGACTCGGCTGCTGTACGGGGCAGGTGCCGCATTCATACTTCAGTCACCCACCCGTGTCACCAGCTTCACCTGCTCCCCCTCCCCACTCCGCTCCCCTCCCCTCCCTCTGGGGTCGTTTCGAGTCAGTGCCGGGCTGACGACTGGCCTCTAACCGTTGGACGCAGCCAGGCTTACAGGCGTCTCCATGGATCATGAAGTGATCCGAACTGAGACGTGATCATCGTGCCATTATACCCTGATATGCTACTGTGCGCATCGGAGGGTTACATTTTGTAGACGCCAGCGCCCATTGGACCCGTTTGACGCATTATTTCATTTTCTTCCGATTTTTTTTTTATACCGGATAATGGCGTGATATGTGCATCGAGTCTTATCTACAGGAGGGTTAGATCATAGATGGACTGAAAAAAGTTGTATTTCCATGCATCAGCATTTCCGTTATTTGGAACGGCGTTTGTAAATTCACATATTGTCGTTCTCTTTTAAGTACTTTTATAATTACTCCTTATCTTAGCACGTCGGTTAATCAAGCACCCTACTAAAAACTCCTCACTTCCTCTCGCCAAAAGTCAAACGTCCAGTTAACCACATCCTATCGTGGCCGTGGCTGCCGTCGGCAGCTGCTGGTCCTCTTAGTAACGAGCTGGCCCCACCTGCCGGTCGGGCTGTCGGCCGCTGTCCGGCCGCCGGGCAGGATGTCCTGTTTCCTGGGCAGGGCAGGGAGGGGAGGGTAGGGAGTCGGAGGAATCAGCGACGATGGCAGCTCGCCTCAGGGCTGATGATGCCAGGTGCTGGTGACTGCTGAACTGTGAGGGCCGGCAGGTGATGATGATATGACAGGCCTGGTGCATTGTGTGGTCATAATTATTTGAATCTAGCTTTGTCGCTACCTACTAACTAGATGGATTTTGAACTTCAGGTGAACTTTCTGAAGAGTCGCGCTAAATGAGTGACTTTATGAAGATGTTTGATGTCGTGATATGCTTTTTCTACCAGAACAGATATCGTTAATAATTTTCAAGAAGTATATCGGATGTTACTCGCTCCGCTGCGTCACTGCCATTCCATTTGTCTCCGTGCCTGCCGTGCGCCTCCATCCAGTCAATCTGACCGCGCTCGCACGTCATCACCCCCTAACCCCCCCCCCCCTAACCCCCCGTCGTGACCGGCGGCTCCGACGGCGGCGGCGCGGCGGTGCACCTGGATCCGTCGCTCGCCGCCGCCGGCCGTTGCTACAACAAACCTTTCCAATTATCGACTACACCGGCGTTGCTATGGAGGCCATGTTTTGGCGATTCGGTCGATGACCAAACGCCGGGCCACGTGGACTTTTTGGGATCGAAACGCGAAATTCCGCGTCGGTTGGTGATCATTAGGGGGTGCGTGGCGCGTGGGAAGGGGCGTCAGTTGAAAGCAGCAAGCAGAGCGCGCTCACTGCTCGGCTGTTGCTCGACGGCACCGGTCTGGTGGACGGCCGTCGGGTAGTGGGGGGTTCGAGACAACATACTGCACTCGGACAAATTGCCATTGCAGAGCGCGCTGGAATGTCGCCTAGTGTTGAGTAGACTGCTAGCGACAATGCTAAATTCCAGTTGTTCTAAAATAAGGACACTTTTTGTACCCTTCGTGTGTGTTAGCATGGTGTTTGTGACAGTTTGTACAATTGCATTATTTTTCTCTTGTTATTTAGGACATTTAACTTGCTTTGCTTATCGTAAAACTTCCTTTGAAGTAACACCCGACCAGTTAGGTCGTTATGACATACTGCAACCATGCAGGCTTGGGAGTATAGATAATTTGCTGATTTGAAAAGCGGAGTGAGTGAAATGTGCCAACTGACCGGTTTCAAGTGGCAAGCCACTTCAAACTGGTCAGTAGTACTTTTACGTTTGAAAGAGATAATTTGCAACGCATCGCTCTTTCCGTTTTCATGGTAGCCAACAATATTGCAATGACTCTCCGTCCAATGCAGCATTGACGACAATTCAGCCGCCGTCTAAACGTGCCTCCGATGATGTGGAGGCACGACATGCGCGCTGGCATTTCAAATGTTTGAGGAGCAAGCGTGCATAACTGTTCAGTTATGCACGCCCACTGGCGCGATAGTTATACTTCAAAAGAATGTTTTACATACTTTGTCTTATCGATCTAGCGCTTCTTGATTTATGATCGGTGAACAAAGGTCACTCGATGGCTCGGAGTGGCCACAGGCTCGCATGATGAATGTCGTCATTTTGTTGTGCTGTCCAATTCCAAGAGTCTGGAGGCATGACACTCGTGCTGGGAGCAGCAAGACAGCAGGAGTCGATGCTTTTCTTTGTCCACCATTGCGACATGCTGGCTTCGTCGTGATGGTGCTGTTTTTGCGGCACTTCATTCTGATTATTCGTCGATATGGCGCGTGCTCCTGTCGTCTGTTTTTGGTCGGTGCGTGACAAGGGGCCAGTTCGCCCGGGGTTGAAGCGGTGGGTGTCCGGTACGCACCTTATCGTTCTGGCCAACTTCCTCCAAGGAGTAATTACCGCTAGTTTTCGATTCCATTACGGTGCACTGGCCGCAGTTGGTGAAACGCATTAACCATTCACGAGCTGTTCAAAAGCATTAGTAACGAACGATAATTGGTCAGCAGGGACCCCTGCGCTTATTTTCCATTGACACTTTTCAGAATTTGCCGACTTAAAGCATGCCAAGTGTGACCGAAATGCACGTCAGATCCAGCTCTTTTGCACCGACCCTGCCGTCTTGATTCTTGAATGCACCGTATTGTCAAACAAACAGTATGCAACGATCGGATATTTTTTTCACCAGACGAATAGTTACATTTAATTTTTACTTTATTCAGTAAGAAATAAGTAAATAATTTATACACGAGGCAATCGACGGTTTGCTGTCGAGGCTCGCTGTCGCTCGCTGTCAAGCTCTTAAAGAAGAAGAAAATGCTGTTAGCCATATTCTCTTCATTGCTAATCTCTTTTGAATAACATATTTAGGTGTGCCGTCACCAAGGCCATTTCTATATCTTGGTTGATGCCAGGAGACCTCACATGACGAATTTCCAGCCTAGTAACCTCAAAACGTCTATTAAGGTGTCGTTGTCTGGGTCTGCAAGGTGCATACGGCGTGCACATTGCACGTTGCACTGCATGGTCACCCTGCTGCAATGTCGGTCACCGACCTCGAAACCCAACCAACTCTAGTCCAGACATTCAGCGCTGGAGCGCCGTGCCAGAACTATCGTCCAGCTATCCAGAGCAGCAGCACTTTGTCAAGTCAATCTCCAGCAAAATCACACCGGATTGGGCCACTCTCGCTGCGCTCCAGACACGCACAGCAGCGACCCGTGCAGCGACCCATGATCGCGGCCAGTAGCGGCACGTGCCGGCCGCACGAGTTGGCACGTGGCGTCACGTGCGGTGTGCTCCGCGGGTGAGATTCAGTCGGCGTCCCTCTGGGACAGTTGGGCGCCGGCTGGACTGGCCGTGTCGGCTTCGAGGCAGCCATGAGGGAGGTGGCAAGGCGGCTAACATTCTGTCGGATATCCTTGATGTATTAGATTTTGTGTTAGCAACCATGTCATCATCGAAGGTCTAACAAGACGACGGCTCCGTTTGATACCCGGACAAACGCAACTATGGACTGTTGGGACGGATATATCACCTTTATTGACTCTTAAGAATTAATGACCCAATGGGTGGTCATTATTTCATTTATTTATCACATACCTGCGTGTCTATTTTGCTTTAGCTAATAAACAACTTCAAAGCTGATATCAGATGAAAGACGCTATGTCATATGGACTTCCGTCCGTCTCGCTTTCAGTACGAACCGATAGACCGATTGTTGACCCCGTCACCTCTTCTTTGACAGGTGCGGACACTGTTTGTTTCCGGCCTTCCGATGGACGCAAAACCCAGAGAGCTCTATCTCCTCTTCAGAGAATATGAGGTAAGCAGTGGACTATTTGTCATCCATTTTTGTACTGATTTGTCCCCCCATAGGAAGTGTATACTAAAGCATATATTTCAAATAATGCTTATTATCTCTATCTGTGTTTTCACTCCGTCTTGCCTATCAGTACAGGTGAAATCATATTTATCAATGGCAATAATTATTTGTAGTTCATTTATGCAGTAATGTAAACCTAGTTCAGACTCACGATCTCGCTTTAGCTGCAGACAGCCACAGTTTCTGTGATGCTGAAAATCGACCCACATCTCTGCAGTCCAAGCCGTCGCGTTTCTTCTGCTCTGCTCGTTGCTATACTCTCCACGGAGGTCGCTCCCGGCTTCAATTAGCTCTCGAACTTTGCAGGGATATGAGAGCTCGCTGCTCAAAATCACTAGCAAGAACGGCAAGACGTCGTCTCCAGTCGGCTTTGTCACATTCAACACCAGAAATGAGGCGGAGGCGGCCAAAAATAGAGCACAGGTGAGTCCGGCAGCCTGGGGAGCTTAGCAACGCTGGAGGGTGTTTTTCTGCATACCGAGCTGGTATCCTTTTAGTATATTGTTTCGGACCTTGTTGACATAATATGTGTACACATCAGTTTCTATATGGGCCCACAGGCAGAATAATCAGTCGATAATTGGATAGGACCTGAGCTGCAAACATTGCTGGTAAATGAGTGCGTGTATTTGCCTCGACAACAAGTTGCCTAATTATAGTCAGTGGGTACTGCTACCACGTGCCTGCATTCTGGGTTATATTGGAGCTCCTTGACGAATATTTAACACGATTTGCGATTGAAAAACGTAGCTGACGTCACAAAATGGAAATCGAAGTCCAAGACACCGAAAACGAATAAAACCAGTATAACGCCTTTTGGGGCGACTAACGGAGCGCAAAAGCGTCCGGCCGGCCGCTCATACTCAGAAATTTCCGTTAATCTAAGGATAGACTACGCTCGCTTCGCTCGCTCCGTAATCAATTGAAATGTTGATGTTCAAGTAATCCACCACTTATATGTGCAGTCATTGATACATCATCACGTAAAAATTAAACGTTTTGGTCCCTAGCAATGCAGTTCCACCCTGAGTATTTAAAGTTGTGTGACACTGGCAGTAACATTTGGATTCTTCCACCAGTTTACATTTAGGCTGTTAAAATGATGTCAACGAATAAGTACTTCTCACAACACTATTGCAAAAATAGTTCGCTTTCGTGGACACGCATATTTCGCATTTTGCTTTACATTGTCATAGAAGTAGCTAAAATGCATAAGTAGTTATTTGTTAACTCGTATAATTGCAAATGGATTTGTCCACACGTTATCTCTACGTATATTTGAAACATTTTGGCATGGGTTATGTGCGACATGTGATCCCAGGACTTTCAATTAACACGACTATCAAACGGCAGAGCTAACTCTCAGTACTGGCTCGCCGTTCCCCGCAGAGCGTCAGCCTCAGATGACCAAAAACAGACGGTGTGCCCATGTAGAGTGCCCGACTCGGGCTCAGACGCAGGTAACGCACAGGTTTCGGGCGTTCGGCCGCTCACGTGTCGTGCCGATCTTGAGCGGCATGGCGGCAAACCACTGTCTCACGAGTTTCTCACCTCACTGAAGAGAGGCAGTTCTGATGTACTCACTATTTCACTCTCACCGTGTGTGCGCGTGTGGCGAGCGTCGGTTCTCTCTAGCCTCCCTCTTCCTCTGTTTCTCTCCCATTTCTCGAGGCACGAACTCTTGAACCCGGCAGCGGAGAGTAGTCCATCCTTCGGCTCCTAGTTCTCCTATCGGACCCGTCTGACCGTCCGCACTTAGTCTGTCTTCAGCTCAGCCCGTGCAATGTGGATACTCTGTATAACTCGAATCACGCCACCTGTCGGGACCCACGCCACCACTGCCTGCCGCGGCGCCCAGTAGATGGCAGCACCGTCACCGTGCCACCGTCTGTGTCCTCCGGCAGGGGGCTCGCTTCGACCCCGACCTGCCGCAGACCATACGGCTGGAGTTTGCCAAGAGCAACACCAAAGTCAGCAAGCCTAAGCAGCAGGTGTCGGCGGCAGCACCCCACCCAGCACTGATGCACCCCGCCTTCTCACACGGACGTAAGTACTGAAACTCACAGCCAGGAACTCACCAGAGCTCGTTTGATTTTTGCTGTCCCTTTCTGATGCTGGCTGAAGCACATACTGAGGTTACATAAGGCGCAAGGTTTTAATTTAAAACAGCAAATTAGAAGAGTGAGTTATGGACGGCTTTGTCAATTAAATTTTAGCTCATTTAGCAATGGCTGTGTTTTTTAGAGACTACGTAGCGATTTTCCCGTACCTATCTTCAAACTTTGATATGATAACCTATGAGCTGAAATGTGTTTTCCTCTGCTTCTCAAACCTCGGATGTGCGTACAAATTACAAAGTCGCAAGACATGACTCGTCAATGAGGAAACACTATTCACATGCGTGTGCGTGTGTGGGCGGTGAGGCTATGTCCACGCATGGCTTATCCTACCGATACCATCCAATCACATTAGCCGCATTACTTAGTCATATAGTGCCTACCGGGAATGGGCCGATGGCTGCATCGGGCGCTTTGGTGGATTCGCCGTGATCCGCCATGTTTGTATAGGGCCCATGGGAAGGATAATATGCGACCTAGAAGCATGGGTCATGATGCAATTCTTGGAACTAGGATATCACCACTCAATGGGCGCATTCTGATCATAGCGATCACTGGGCAATCATGACGTAATTGTCATGCAGCAGCAGCGTGTTAGGTTGTTTTTTCTCTGCCATTTTTCCATCGTTGCTTCCCTTACGGAACAATAAGGAATGTTGGCTCTTACTCGCAAAAAGAAGTGTCTGGTATGTACATACATGCATATTCGTAGGGATTTCTTTTTTGAGAGAGCTGACTCTTTTTTGTGTCCCGCTGATCATCAGTGCAAACCGCTCATATCCTCGATACCGCTTGATCAGCTCAACTACTAAATAGTTACTATCTGTTCCACCCGTACGGACCCATGTGCTCAATGCTCTGGGTTGAGCTCATTTCCGTGCGCGTCCTCGTCATTTGCCAATATTATGTCGATGTGACCATGTCGACGTGCGTCGTAAACGGCGGAACCACGTTCCGCCACGGGCTCACGTCACGTCCCCAGCGGTGACCGTCGGGCCGACCGGGCGGCTGGCTCGTCGCCGGCGTTCCACTGTAGGCCCGCCGGCTCTGGGAACCCGACAGTGAGGGCTGGTCGTTAGGCCGACGGTACGCCGAATTCACTCATCGTCGGCGGCGACGGTTCGCGATGACCGATATGTGACGACGGGGCCGTGGCGGGGCATATCCAGGGGAATGAAGGTCGTTGATAGGTCAGGACAGGGGGCAGGTTAATGCTGGTCCTTAATTACGTGGTGGTCATTGTGAGGCATTGTCGGCAAGGTTGGGAGTAATGAATTAGCGTGTCTGATGTATGAAGAGGAAACAAAATGCTCACGAATGCTATTCGTTTTTCATTATTTTTAAAAGTGTTCTAGCTTTAGAACCAAGTATAATAAATTATAAATGAAAAATGTTATTGATTTGTTTTATAGGGCATAAAAGCTCATTTTTATAGACTATCAAACATGCTAAAATTTTCTAAATGAATATGCTGCCAACTGACGTGTCGATGACAGCTCCGAACCTGGATTAGCAGCACCAGCCGGGCGGTTCATTATTGCCGCGGACACGGCTCAGACGGGGTCTGTCGCCTGTCCACCGAACCAGTGTCACCCTCCGTCGGACACGACGCGACCCTAACGACTACCGGCGCCCATGTCAAACCAAACGAAAATCTATCGATTATTTATCCGTCAGACACAGATAAATGAGGGATAGCGCGGCCGCTGAATTACGGATGAAGCCACATGCATGGAACATCGACGCTGCCGTCGTTGCCGGTGTTTCGTGATGGCCTGCAGGCGACCGCCTAGCGTCGTCGGCGACGACGAACGGCCGTGGGCCGGTGCTTCGTGAATCATGAACACGGTGACGAAGAGCGTCGGCACGAAGCGAACTAAGCACACTCAATAATTCAGAGCGGCGCGCCGCGCGCCGGTCGATCGGCCGTGTCCGACTATGAATGCCGCCCTGATGAATTACGCCAAATTGGCGCGAGCCGCGCTCAACACTTCGGCGCGGCGCGCCCAGCGCGGCGGACGCGCCGCGGGAGGCGGACGTTATTGCTGGCCAACTTTTGTGCCGACGCATGCCAGTGTGTCCGCGGGGCGCCAAAATTTATAAGGTGAAGACAAAGCACCGTCGGTGAGAGAATGAGACTAAATGGGCGCTGGTTGGTGGAAGGTTGGAGCATTTTTGCAATGTTTGAAGTTTGCACGCCGCTCCAGAATGCACTGAATTATTAAATTATGCGGCGTAGGGTGGGCCAGAATTTGTGACGCTCATTGTGGAGATTTGTCGAGTATAATATATTTGTGATTTTTGTGGTTTGCTCAGGAATCACTCTACAGCTTGCGCTTACTTTCTGCATTTTTGTATACTAGCTTACAGTAACCATACCTACCATGTTCTTTGCTCATATTATCAAAATATTGCCATAGTTCATTTGTTTCATGACACTAAGTAGTTGCGTTGGATTGGTTTTGAATCGTTTGGCATTATTCAGGGTGACTGTCGTTCGTTTACATCCATTCCTCTTCCCCTCTTCTCAAACAACCCATACGGAGCGGCAACTGATGTCTTGCGGTACAGCATAACTGCAGGCGTCTCGCAAGTTAATGCTTCTCTTCATAGATGGCGCTGCGAGCGCTGCCTGTAGGTATGCTGTACCGCAAGACACTACGCTTCGTTTCATTGCATTCCGAGCGAGCTGAATGATGGCAACGGGCGGGGGACGATGGAAAAAGCACGATATGTAGATAGCAGGCGGCATGCGTAGGTAAATGTTTAAGTTTTTTAATAGACAAAGTCGGTAAACATTATAACAACTAAAACAGTGCCTACTGCCTGTTGGTCCCGCCGGTGAGACATGTGTGACTTGTGACTTCTGAGCCTCAGTTACATAGACTTGGTATCAACTTGGACATCGTAAGAGTAAGATTGACAAGTTCTGGCTGCTGGATACGTAGCAGTAAGTTTATTGCTCTGTCGGAACAGGCTCGTGTTTCATAAGGATGATATCGTCATCCACATGCGATCTAGGTTTTCTGCGGTCACCAGCTGCTGCTTGTTGGATGTCCTTTGAACTGAGCTGCTGTGTAATTCTTCTTGATGTCCCATCTTTTATAAGATGTTATGTAAGTAGCTTGTGTTTAAATTAAAATCATTGCAACCACTGACGGAAGCCTTACATTTTCGGGGTTTGCTTCTCAAACTGCTATTTTTTTGCGTCACAGGCAGCCGACGCATCATCAGACCGCGAATCACATCTGGTCGATGTCCGGCGAATTTGTGCCGCCTGGCCGGCGTTGTCATGGCGACGGGGTGTGTTGAGCCACTCATTACACGCCGGGATATATGGATAAGACATTTCCGAAGGAAATGCGAGTATGTATGATGTATACAGCTCGTTTGGATGATGGACCTTCGCATGTACGACGGCAAGTAATCGCCACAGGGGAAATTGGAGCCCGTTAGGCGAGGCTCTCTATGGGGTTCGGCGCAGTGATGGCTGCTTGGGCCAGGTCGGAGACTTGGGTTTCCGCTCAGGGTACGTGCATCGAAAGGTCGCCTGAAGGCCACTCGCTATCGAAACGGCCTAAAGTCGAGCTCCCTGCCGGATGGGTATATGTCTGGTTCATTGTTTGGTATCGACTGGTTCGATTCAGTCGGGATTAATCAGCCGGTTGCCGGCTCCCGGAATTACACGAGGATCGATGGGGCCCGATGCTCTATTACGCATTTGGGGTAGATGAATCTGGATGCTTCCGCTAGGTTTTGTTAAGTGTTCCGGGAACTAATGTCATGACCTCACTAAAACGTTTGAACGATTCGCTTCGTACCGGCGATAAGCTGTCTAAGCGGAAATTGGGGACGAATTAAAACGTACTCCATTTCCTAGCTTTGATCATCTTCGATTTTATCAATTCAAAGAAGCGTCGACGTCTTTTTTATATGCATAGAGGATAGAGTATATTGTAGATGATGATTGTTGTATGTACTTTTGACTTATCAACTGAATACTCACCTGCTCTTTGGGCTTTTATTGGACTCGCTCTTTCTCGCTAATCGTTTCACTCGTGTTTCCATGCAGTCTGAAACCACCACTTCACCACCCAGGTGCTGCAACCTTTGAAATGCCCCTGTCGACCCCGTCAGGCCCGCTGTCGCCCCTCTGACCACCCTCTCTCGTTTCGACAGAGGTGGGCGGCTTCTACGGACCGGGCGCCGACATGTGGCACCACCACCAGGCGGCGGCGGCGGCGCTGGCCTACGGGCCCGACTCGCTGCACCACCCGCACCTGCTGCACCCGGCTCTGCACGCGGCCCAGGTCCCGGTGCGTGCCGCCTCCGGCTCCTTTCTCTGACTGACGCCCGGCGGCGCCAGCGCCAGCGGCGCCAGCGGCGGCGGCGGCGGCGCCAGGCTGGCTGTCGTCCCGCCGGATCATGTCAGTGATAGCCGGCGAGCGGCACACACACACCGCTGCCGCTGCTGAGCTGTCTGAGCACGGGGCGACGGCCGCAGGGCTCCCGACACTCACTGGCTGGACTGTGATGTCCGACCTCAGAGGCACAGCCGCCGTCACAGGCGTCACAAACGTCACAGTTGTCACTTGTAGATGTGTGACACTTTCTGGTCACGGAGAGTGATGTCACCACTGTCACTTCGTCACGCCAGATTATCAGCGGACGCCCTCACTTGTAGTCTGTAGAGTCACATTCCCCTACACTCATGGTTTGATCACCAGTAGTTGCAATGGTGTCGCCATCACTTACACTTATCAGCTGCCTTCTAAATTCATCAAGCTCCTGTATATGTTGCTCCTCCCGCACGTGTTTGTGTTTATTGTACCTAGTTGCTCACTATGAAGATGCACCAAAGCTGTTTCGCCCGAAAACGCACGCGTTTCAATCACACCCACTGTACATAGATACGACACTGAAGTGATGCTGTGTTGAAAACCACATGGTAATGAAAATGTATGCATATAATGCAATTATGGCTGACTACCGATTGGATTTGTGACGCTATCCGCCATACCAATTGGTCACACTGTCGACATTGCTACTCGGCTTTTCAGGAAAATACGAATACCAAAGGATAGTGCTGTCCGAAGCTGAATTAATTTTTCTTTCAGTGCATAACTTATCTTATTTTATATATTTTATATCTTACATGAAGGAGTGATAAGTGCATGTGCCATCCAGCCAAGTTTACATTTTTGTGGGCTTATGGAACAACTCCAACATGTATTGCGCTATATTGGTAATTCATATAGCACTATGCTGCATAGTGATCTACTTCCATTTCCTACTCAACTCACCATTACTTGTCTTGGAATATGAGGAAGAAGTAGGATGGAAAGCGCGTGTCGGGACGCGGCCGGCCGGCCGCGGACCATTTTCAGAAGTGGCGGGCAGACCGTGCGTCGAGTACTTGCTTTCTCGCGCGGCGGTACTGGGGTTCACTAGCATTGTTTGAAATATTTTCATTTGCCATGAACTTGAAATTATACACTGTAATTAACGATTATTTGTCAATTATTACAAGTTCTTCAAAATTCTTCTTTGAAAGCAAATGATTTCATTTCACTCAAGAATTGTCTTGTCCACCACTACAACCGCCACCCAGCCGCCATCCATTGGAAGAGATAGGCTCTGCGGCACAAAGTGTCGTTTTAACCCGCGAGTTGCTGGGGGGGGGGGGGGGGCGTTAAACGCCCCCACTTTTTTCGCCGGGCCATAGCATAAAAACGGCGCGCCGCAGGCGCGCCAAATTTTGGGTACCTGTAGGGAATTGATTGAAGTTTATTGTGACAAAGTTTCAAAAAAATCGGTCGGAAAATTTTTGAGATATCGAGGTTTTAGTGACGTCATGATTTCTGAGTTTTCGACGAAAAACGGCATATGTTCAAAAAATCATATAAAATCACAGAATAGACATACAGACATGCCGTAAACGCCATTAGACTGCCAATACCATGATCAATCAAATGGCTATCTTCGATTATTGATTATCGTTCCGTATTTTCCATAATCTTGAACTGAATCTTGGCAATTTTTCGTGACTACTTTACGACCATGATACATGAATTTCTTAAATTGAACTTTTTTAGCCAAACACGTACACATATGATAAAATGAATGTCACCATCGTGTTCTACGCCCCAAATTACCTATCAAACATGTGTCACAGGCTGCGAATATCAGTTTTGATTTTCGGGGATATGTGCCTACCCGGTTGACCTGACCTTGACCCTGACCTATGCTTGACTGACCCCTACATGGAGCTGACACTCTTGTAGGCCTTATAAGATGGATTGTGCACCTTTTTGACAGAGTTTATGGCGAGAGGCGCCCATTGCGAAGTCCTGAAATCCATGCTACTGAAAGCCCGATTTCAGGTGTTTGACCTGACCTTGACCCGACCTGTGACCTCAAAATTCAACTTTAAAGTACTCATCTGAAGCGTCTCGTCGCGCTCTTTCGTTTGCCGCCTCGTGCGTTTCGCTGCGCCTATTGGTTCTCGAGTTATCGGCTGGGGGCGTTTAACGCCCCCCCCCCCCCCCCCAGCAAACGGTGGGTGGCGAAATACCCCAGCAACTGCCGGGTTAAACTGGACTGGGAACCAATATGTGATGACATTTCGAGCTAAATTTATGCTCATTGTGTACCTAGAAGCATTGGGAATAACGCTCTGACTGTACATTTTTAGATTTTTGCCTCTAAATGAAAATATTTACAATCAAGTACTTTGCGAGCGCAGTTTAGAAGCTCCCGTAATGTTAAAGTCCTATCTCCTACAAGTATGTAAATACTGCTCTAGGGAACCAACAGTTTGCATCGTACTAGCTTTAAATTATATCCATATTGTTCCCAGTACTTTGCTGAACACTGTGGTGAGTGTACATTTTTCGTTTTTTGCTTTACAAGCGTAAAATTCGTCTGGTTCTACACCACTTCATTCGCCTCCATAGCCCGGTAACGGCGCCGCGCGGCGCGGCCGGCCGGCGCCCGCTGTAGTTCCAAACACTGCCCGATAGATGGCAGGCGCAGAAGTGGTCCCAGCCGTCCCGGTACGGCAAATGATGTTACATCAGGTACAAATTAATAGCCAGATAGTATTGCTTTTACCTGTCGCTCTGTCCCTCCGTGTATCACGGTCCCTCTCTTCCTTTGTCCACCGACCGTCGTCCACCGTCCACCGCCTACCGTCCACCGTCCACCGTCCGCCGTCCACCGTCCACCGCCTACCGTCCACCGCCCCAGCGCCGGTCACCCCTAGCCCGTTGAAGTATTGATCGCGGCACACCTGGCTGCAGCCAACAACGGCTCAAACTGTTTTGACTGCGCTGGCTAGCCCGTGAAACTCGGTTTCCAGAAATGATGCAGGTCTCAGATAGCAAAGAGTGCTTGTCAGTCGATTTTGGGTAACATATGCAAGAACCTTTTTTGTCCTAATGCGATGCTTCAATAAGCAATGTTCCAGGGTCATTGTTGGCAAAAAATCCATATAAGTTATGTTTTGAAGTAACTACGGAAAAGTCGCGAATCTTTCTCCCATGAAATGAAAGCAAATGTAAATGTGTCATTCGAGACGCCCAAAGAACGAACATATATCCGCGATACTAACAAGATCGTTACGAAGATCGTTACGTCTCTTGCGCCGTGCTCGTAAACGTATCTGGCTGACTATCAGCTATTGTATCCCAATTATGAGTACCTAGTTACGCACGCTATCAACTTTCGCTACCTTAGATTCTTGCCGAACAATACTAATTTTCTGGCACAGCGTCGCACCGATTTTCTTGCATAATTTTGAGCACCTTTGGTTAAATTCATTGTCACATCATTACCTTATTTGATTATTTTTGTTTTCTGCATTTTTCTGCTATTGGTGGCTTGTAGGTGAGGTTCCATTAAATGTTACGTCACTGATGAGTATATACCGCCCGCTGGCGCTGGCTGGCGCTGCTCAATACAACGATAGACAGTGGCAAAGATAATGCCTTTATCTAAATCCAAACGCAATAATAACATGAGTTTGCAATAGCTATGGCAAATATGATGATTATCCAAATCTAAATGCATCAGAAAAACGGGACAATGCAATAGTTTCATTATACCTACCCACAGACATGGCCGGCTAGTACGCGATTGCAGAGTAACGTAACATTCTTTATTGTTTAGTGGTACCGAAACGCATTTGATGTCTCCTGCCATTTGTTCATAACCCGCCATTGTTATCATGTTTGCAGTAAAAGTTCATAGGACAGGCAACCCTCTCAATTAAATGCCACTTTTTAGAAACATCCTCATAAGCTGTGCATTGAACGTTTGAATAAAGTCACATCATTAGACATTGCTCCCAAGTCCATCCAAGTTCGCAACGTACGTACATATTTCCCTTCGTCGAATGCGTATTACGTATCTTACTATTGTCACGTTGCATTATCTTTCGCTTGTAACAACCGAGTCTTTATGAGGATACGCCACTTGGCTAAAAACAATTGCATTTTGCTCTGCAATGTACCATGCTTGTTGTGTTCTTGTGTAGCTTTGCGTCACTTTTCGTGACTAGATTATCTAAGTGATCGTAACTTGTGACCTCGTGTAATCCTACATGATGGCCAGTTTCTTTGTGGTTTCGTTGCAATGGTTTAGTTCTCTTTTGTAAGTTGGTTTATGCTTTGTGTTTTAGCAGCATTTGTTGACGCTTGCTTTATTCTAACGTAAACGTGCAACATGTCTGCCAATATCTCTCCCACTTGAAAATTTTGTTTGCCGTCGTTGTGAACCTTGGCTGACCTGCGTGACCCTTAGTGGCCTACTGTGACCCTTAGTGACCGTGTGTGTTCCTCGACAGGCCCACCTGCAGCTCTCCAACCTGAACACGGTCGGCTCTCTGCCGCTGATGTCTCACGGCGGCCTGGGATCGCCCACCTCTGTGGCCGGCAACACTCCCTGCTCCACGCTGTTTGTGGCCAACATCGGCCAGAACGTTACTGAGCAGGACCTCAAGGAGATTTTCGGCAGGTGAGACGGCCGACCGCCCCACGCGGGAGAGCGCCCCAGTGAATGTCACAGTGGTAGTCGCGCCCTTTCACTCAGCTATCGCACAGCAGTTGAGGACCACAAACTAACTACTCTGTTCCACAAACTAACGAACTAGCTACCTACTAATGTCTCTTCTGTCACTATCCCGGTGAACGGAGCCGCCCGGTAGCGCGGTCAGCGGCGTTTCCATGTCTGACCTCGTCTACCATTGTACCCACCGTAGCAGAACATCACCCTCTGTCGGCGACGCATGAAGTACTAACTGGTGTCGGCGCCACCAGGTGGCAGGCACGCGCACCGTCTAACGCACCGTCTCTCTCCGCCTCTCACAGCCTGCCCGGGTTCACTAGGCTGCGCATGCTCACCAAAGGCGGCTCGCCGGTCTCGTTCGTGGAGTACCAGGACACAAATCACGCTGCCGTTGCCATGGCAATGCTGCAGGGTTTCGTGCTCAGCCCGGAAAGGGGAGGCGTTAGAATTGAGTACGCCAAAACCAAAATGGCCGATGGCGGTAAGCGCTCGAGCAGGCGTTTCCGCCACCGGACTTGTCGAGCAGTCCAGAGCGCTGTTCCTGTTGGTTGGTCAGTCTCGAAAAGTGAGCGTTCTCTCCCAGAGGCAGGAGTCAGCCGGTTTCATCGACACATGCGTTCCTTTCTTCTGCTCGACAGGTCCGGTGGAGGACGCATTCTCTCACAAGTAATTTGTCTGTGACATGTGACCATTGCCTCCCTCCACTGGTTTCACTTATGCTCTTTTCAGTAGTTTAGCGATCCACAATCGCTTAGGTACGAAAGGTGAAGGACGTAACTTTCCCCTTCTTAGTTCTTTCATGCTTACAACAGATAGTCGATACTCGATGCTGTGTAAGAACAGAAGAGTTCTGAAGAAGTTAGCCCTCAAAAGTCATTTGGGAATTGTGTCCTTGTCTTGAAAGATCAGGGTGTTCAGTATTTTTGTTAAGGATCACATCAGGGTATGACTTGCTGTGCCCTGCTATAGAAAATGAGCTAACAATCATCAACTTGTAAGTGAATGCGTCGGTACTATGCCTTACAGGCCTCAATGGTAAAACGATTATTAATTACTTGCATGTTTGAGTCGATATTATTTACACGGGCATATAATACTTGATATTATGAGTAATTGCAGCTTCATTATGAGGTTACCATCACTTGCAGAACAACTCCCAAACATGTTTGTTCACTCCAAGTCCGGCAATGACTCGTTACGTGACGCCGCCCCTTCCGTCCTCAGGGATCCAAGACTAAGGATGGACAACATCATGTCGCACTGAGTCAGCCTTCAGCGTCCCTATAGGAGATCCCAGCTGGCCGGCTCTGCAGACGCTCTGGGCCGATGGCTGGCACTGCAGGCAGACCGAGGCCGGTGCTGCTGAGCTGCCGCTGGCCGCTGACGCCGCTGGCGCCGCTGTTACAGCTGATGCTGATGCCGCCGATCCTGCTGAAGCTGCTGGTGCCACTGGTGCTGACTCGATCCGTTGTCGAAGGAAGCAGCGGGGGCGCCAGTAGGGTGTAGGCAATTTTATCCGTCCGTGAACAGCATTCAAGCATATCAACGGCCTTGGACAGTCACAAAATAACCTGTAAATTTATAGAGCGCTGACGGGAGAGGAGTCCCCAGCGTTGACGTGATGCAGATGGCGTGGAGGTCGACCTCCGATAAGTAAGCGTGTTTCTGATCTGTGTGTAACTCAGATAGGCTCATGTATATGCCCTTTGAGCAGCTATTTCCTCCGACATTCCCTCGAGCGGCGAGCAGCGCTGCCTGAGCAGCGGCCACCGCACGTCCATAGACGGCGGCATTGGATGGCGCAGGAAGCAAACTTTATGTCTATGAATAATCCGTAGGTGTCGCTAGTTCCTCGCTGTTTTTCTCCAGTATGTTAGCTGTTCGGTGTTAGGCCCCTGGCAGGGGCAGGGCATGCTTGTGTGCATGAGGCCGGCTGTTCCCTTCCAGAGGCTCAGTGACGCCCCTCAGGCAGCCTTATAGCGCGGCGGTGCGACTGCTCTCAGCGACACATGTCGGCCGGCCTTGGAAGCAATAGTTACCGACACTGTCGCCCGGATCCCGCTGGTAGGACTGGCTGTGGCCGCCGGGTCGCCGTACCGTCCCCGGAGCTCGCTGGGCTGTCCCAGGACCCCAGGTCCACCGGTGGGAAGCGGCAGTGCGCAGTGCGACTCGCTCGCCTTCAGATTCCGTCCATTTTGACTCTGGCAGCAGCTCAACGTTTCGACTGCGGGGGCGGCGCGTGCCGGCCGCCCCTGCTGCCCCGAGGCCGGGCGGCATGCCGGCCCCCATCGAGGTCTGATGCCTTACTTCTTTGTACCGTCGTTTGGCGCTGCCTGCGCGCGGGTCACCCACCGGATGGATAAGATGGCCAGCGATGGCCAGCACCTTGGCTGCGGAGGCAAAACGCTGGGGAGGGCCGGAACGGGACATATCAATGTATTTCATCCGTGTGTTTGAAGGGGCATGTCCAAGAGCGGCTTTCTAGGTCGTGGAATCTCATGAGGGAGCTACAAGAAGTAACTATGATCAGATTTAAAAATGTCTCGGTTCCCAGGCACCTTAGCATCACCTTTGAAACGTTCATGGTCTTGTCTTTCAAGCGATGTACTCTTTCAATCCGTGATCTGAAGTCTGAACTCATTCCGATCAAAAAGTGCAGATCAACCTTCTTTCTAGATGTCTTTGGTGAACGAGGGCAAAACTGCATTTGGGGTCTCGGAGGTCCGATGTATAAATACTGGCAAGTGTGAGCGTATATAGTGTGACAATTTACCTGGAGGCCTAGTTCTTTGTGTGATAGTGTCTGCTCGGAATATCAGAGGAATCTAAGATGTTGCACCGTATCTTTAGACGCTAAATTACAAATTTGTCAATAACGATATCTTATCTCTTCGGATCTCCATATTACCTCTCGGTGTTGTTTTATCCAGCTGTAAAAAACAGCGAATTTTGTTTTATTATCATTGTGATCAAGTGGTGGAAGTAAATACGGCCCCCACAGCAAACCTGGCCTCTAGCAGAGTGATTGCGTAGCGCCTTTGCGATGTTGAGGCTCTTGTACATATGAAATACGTGTCGGGTAATTTAAGGTTTCATTGTTCTGATCCGGGACGTTCGTACGTCTTGTCAGCTACATCCCAAAGAGTTTATGTTGATAGTCATTTGACGGCCGGCCTGCTGGTCTGCCCGGCAGCCGCCCCAGCGTGTTTAGTTTCACTTGTTGATTACACACCGAAATGACAGCCAATTTTGGCTTTATACATATTATTTATTTTCTTAGACAGATGGCGTGATGATATTACCGCCTTGGCGACCCCCCGTGCTGCAGTCTGAAGAGTGCGGTCTAAATTTCAATTGCGGCTCTGAGAAGTGATCATAAGATCTGCCGTCTTGTGATCTTTGACAGAATGGTATTCGTGTGAAATTTAGCTTCGATAAACCTTAGGAAACCACATTGACTGCAATCTAGGACTGATAGTTTCTCTGGTTCCATTGATGTCAGCAGACGCATATTTCGTAGGTTCCCCAGTCATCCTGCACTTGAAGAGCTCAGATTTAGGTCAGGTATTCAGTCACAAGACATGTCACAAGTCGCGATTGTCGCCGCAATGGTCAATAAATGGCATGTCATAAACGGTCATCTGATGGCAGGTTACAGACATGCCGAAATAGCGGAAACTCCCAAAGATCGTGAGGACGGTGTGGCGTGAGACGCTGTCGACTCTCCAAACAGTATCGCTCTGCTCAGGCCGCCGCCAATCCGTATAGCTCGCGTTTCTGGGCGCGGCCTCACATCCAGCGACCGTCTCTCCTGTCTGCCGCTATCTAAACTGGCCTGTTGTGGGTCTCGCTCCTCCTCTAAAACGTCTGACATCAAGCAGCGGTGTGTGAAGATTGTTATTCGCCGCGCAAATGATACTTTCTCCGTAATCCTCTCCGACCCGTATGTAGTCTCCGTGTTAACTTATTTCGCTGTGTTTAGTGCGTTAGCTAGTCAGCGTCTGCCGCGCGCGTGGCGCCGCTTGTGTACAGTAGGCCGTTTGCTGCTAGTGTCGTCCCGGGTCCAACACGTGAGAGAACGCCAAGCCTGAATAAAACTCGGATAAAAAACTTCAGCATTGTGTTTGTTGGGTGGGAATGTGGAGGATAGCTCTCAGCTTTAGGGAGGGGAGGATAATAGGTAAATCTGAGACATAACGTTTTAAAGGGACCCTCCCACCTTAACATTAGATTTGAGTTGAGATAGTAGGGTGACCGGTTTTGCAAAAAGTTTCGAAAAGTTTTGCTCCCCAGGTCTAATCTAACGTATTTGGGGGTGCTGATCACGAATCCGGCGGAAAAAAATATAAAATTCGAATTTTTTTTTACCGCCCCGGCTCTTTGATTATTTCCGGTTTTCTCAATTTTTGCATGTTTTTGAATAATATGATGAATGTAAGGAAAAAATATTAACAATGTAACGCTAAATGCATGCACCAGTCGATTCGGCCTACAGCGGCGTCGAAATCGGCACGCCGCCTGCTTCACCGGCCTCGCAGGAAAGCATAAGGCTCGGAAGGTTTGCGTTAGTTACCCGATTCTCTCCATAGATGGCGCTGGCGTAGCCGCCCGCCGGCCGGTCGTTGCCGTGCCGTTCACAGCCCCGGCGGTCACTTGCGTTGCGACCGTCGTGGTTGCTATGCTACGTCTATCAAAGCACGACAGAAATGTTCACTTCATTTTTATGTTACTTCAGACATATTTTAGACCTAATGTTGAATTGGATAAATGACTATCGTGAATTGGCGAAATAGTGGAGTGCGCTCGGGAGCCATTTACAATAGCGAGGAACGTAGGTGGATTGATCTGAGTAACATATGACACTGCGTTCACTGTTGATATGAAGTTTATTCACACTATGTAGTATGTAGTCGGGTGACATGAGAACAAAGTGACTAACATACCTTGTGTACGACACATGGATGAAGCTAATGCTACTTTTTCATTTTGTTTCGGTAGGCCCATTTGCTCAGAGCGTAGCCGTCCTGTCGGTCTGCGCCTGTTACAGCTGTGACTGATTCGGTGGTCAGCTTTACAGCCCTTTCGGTGGATTGGGTATGGCAGGGGACCCCCGTTTTAAGGGGAGTCTGTAGAAAGTCGCGCAACTCATCCTCGCTCATGTGTCGTACACAAGGGGGCTCAATGTCTCGGCCCTCGTCAACCGCTCGCTGCACGTTAACCAGCTCCATATATTGTTCGCTTGAACGTTAATTTCCGGCAGCCGGAAGTGCCGAATGGGCTGCTGCTGTGGCGGTGGGGGTGGCAGCTTTGGCGGCGGTCGTGGCGGCGGTGCCGGCGGTGGTGGTAGTGGTGGTGGTGGTGGTGATGGCCGCCGCCGTTTCAGACGCCGCTGCTGCTGTTGTGGCGGCGGCGGCGGCGGCGGTGGCGGTGGTGGTGGTGGTGATGGCCGCCGCCTCTGTCGCCGCTGCTTCTGCTGTGGCGGGGGCGGGAACGGCGGCTGCTCCTGTCGCTGCCTTTTTTGATGAATGCTCTGGATTATTAATCCAAAGCATTCGTTTTGGATTATTAATCCAGAGCATTCATCAAAAAAGGCAGCGACAGGAGCAGCCGCCGTTCCTGCCCCCGCCACAGCAGAAGCAGCGGCGACAGAGGCGGCAGCCATCACCACCACCACCACCGCCACCACCGCCGCCGCCGCCGCCACAACAGCAGCAGTGGCGTCTGAAACGGCGGCGGCCATCACCACCACCACCACCACCACTACCGCCGGCACCGCCGCCACGACCGCCGCCAAAGCTGCCACCCCCACCGCCACAGCAGCAGCCCATTCGGCACTTCCGGCTGCCGGAAATTAACGTTCAAGCGAACAACTATATGGAACTGGTTAACGTGCAGCGAGCGGTTGACGAGGGCCGAGACATTGAGCCCCCTTGTGTACGACACATGAGCGAGGATGAGTTGCGCGACTTTCTACAGACTCCCCTTAAAACGGGGGTCCCCTGCCATACCCAATCCACCGAAAGGGCTGTAAAGCTGACCACCGAATCAGTCACAGCTGTAACAGGCGCAGACCGACAGGACGGCTACGCTCTGAACAAACGGGCCTACCGAAACAAAATGAAAAAGTAGCATTAGCTTCATCCATGTGTCGTACACAAGGTATGTTAGTCACTTTGTTCTCATGTCACCCGACTACATACTACATAGTGTGAATAAACTTCATATCAACAGTGAACGCAGTGTCATATGTTACTCAGATCAATCCACCTACGTTCCTCGCTATTGTAAATGGCTCCCGAGCGCACTCCACCATTTCTCCAATTCACGATAGTCATTTATCCAATTCAACATTAGGTCTAAAATATGTCTGAAGTAACATAAAAATGAAGTGAACATTTCCGTCGTGCTTTGATAGACGTAGCATAACGACCACGACGGTCGCAAGTGACCGCCGGGGCTGTGAACGGCACGGCAACGACCGGCCGGCTGGCGGCTACGCCAGCGCCATCTATGGAGAGAATCGGGTAACTAACGCAAACCTTCCGAGCCTTATGCTTTCCTGCGAGGCCGGTGAAGCAGGCGGCGTGCCGATTTCGACGCCGCTGTAGGCCGAATCGACTGGTACATGCATTTAGCGATACATTGTTAATATTTTTCCTTACATTCATCATATTATTCAAAAACATGCAAAAATTGAGAAAACCGGAAATAATCAAAGAGCCGGGGCGATAAAAAAAAAAATCGAATTTTATATTTTTCCGCCGGATTCGTGATCAGCACCCCCAAATACATTAGATTAGACCTGGGGAGCAAAACTTTTCGAAACTTTTTGCAAAACCGGTCACCCTATTGAGAAAGCCAAAATGGGGTCCCTGGCTCACAATTACCGGTTTCGGCACTCACAACATCGAGAAATGCCTTAAATCGGAAATATTGAATTTCAAAATTGCAGCATTTTGATTCAGAGGGGCTAATGCATAGGAATACCCCTCTGAATGTGTGACGTCAGCGCAGATATCTAACGATTTTTAAATGTTTGACTAAAACGTTTTGTAGCACGCGGTGGTATATGCTGCTTTGCGCGCAACAAGTGCCGCACTTTCAGCTGCCAAACTATTGCTTCCGCTAGGAACAGCGGTGATCCCAAAAAGTAAACAAAAGTAAAAGTCTAATATCTTGAAAACCGGTGAATATTTTTCGGTGAAATTTGGTAGATATTCGTTTTCGCTCTTTCTGAACCGAGCGACATCACTTTCATGCCAATTCATAAACTTTTTTGAAGGTGGGAGGGTCCCTTTAAGGTTTGATTTGTCCTTCGACGAAATCTGACAGGGTCCAACTCATAGTTGAAAGAACTTGAAGGACCATCAGCACAAGCAGAAGTGACACAATTATACTAACAACACGCCGTGTAAACGATAGGGTTGCATTGTCTAGAAAATAGAGGAACAACTTACACATTCACGAAATCAGTGACACCATCTTTCATCTGATCCCAGCAACTATCGACCGATTTCCATTTTACCTGTAGTTGCTAAACTGTGTGAACGAGTGATATGTACCCAGCTGATGACGTATCTATCGAGTCATTGCATTTTGTGCCCGCAGCAGTATGGTTTCCGTCCCGGTCTGTCCACGGAGGCGGCTGTGCTGGACGCTGTCACATACGCCACTGAGAACATCGACCGAGGACAAGTGACGTCACTAGTAACAGCAGACACGTCGAAGGCGTTTGACAGCGTCGAGCACGGCCGTCTCCTGGACAAGCTGGGCTGGTATGGTATCCAACCTGACTGGTTTGCTGACTGGCTTCAGGGGCGGACTCAGGTCATCAGAGGGGGGTCGACACGTGCCTATGACGTCACGCATGGTGTGATCCAGGGATCCATTTTGGGACCTGTTCTATTTTTACTTTTTACGAACGACCTGACCGCACACATGCCCTACGGCAAAGTGATTTTGTACGCAGATGACGCCCAATTCCTGGACACAGAACTGCCTTCAAACAGTGACATTCTTAAAAATCGAGTCGAACGTAACCTCTCCAATGCATTTAAGTGGTTCACTCAGAACAGACTGAGGATAAATCCATCCAAAACGGAAATGGTTATTATTAAATCGAAGCGGAAAATCTTTGAGGAAAATTTCTCAGTTAAATTTGGAACAGATACGATTCTCCCAGCTCAAAGTGTCAAGGTTCTGGGCGTCATCATTGATCGGCATCTGACGTGGGAAAAACATGTATCAGCAGCTGTGCAGCGCTGCTACGCTGTGTTGATAGGCCTGGCCAGGATGCGTCACCGACTACCAGAGGATACCAAGCGCCTGCTCGTTGAAGCGCTAGTCCTTCCACATGTGCGCTATTGTATCAGTGTTTGGGGTAGCTGCACGGTAGAGCAGAAGAAGCGGACCCAGAAGGCTGTGAACTTCGGTGCTAGGATTGTAACTGGACTGGGCCGCCGCGAACATGTTACACCGGTGCTGCAGCAGCTCGGATGGGGAAAGCTGGATGATATGCTGAAGGATCATGATATCTCGATTGTAAAACGACTACTCACTGCGTCAGACGCATCGGAGATCCTGAGAGCGAAGCTCGTGCATCGCTCTGAGATATCCGGCCAGAGTACCCGAGCAGCAGCGAGTGGCCAGCTGCAGTTGCCACGCGTCAAAACAGAGATGGCGCGACGCAGTTTTCTTTTTAGAGCAGTTGCTGCATGGAACAGTGTTCTGAAGTGATAGGTCTGTCCTCGTGCCTTTTATTTTTTATCTTTATAGTATATACCTACATGTATGTGTTACGGGTCATATGCTAACTTGGGCAGTATGCAAACTACCCGGGCAGTATGCAAACTACCCAACAGCCCGGGCAGTATGCATACCGCCCGGGCAGTATGCATACTACCCGACCCCTTGGGCAGTATGCATACCGCCCGGGAAGTTTGCATACTGCCCGGGTAGTATGCATACTACCCACCTTTCAGCTCACGGGCAAGATGTTTACTCGGGCAATATGCTGACCGTGGCTCGTGAGACTATTTAATGCGATAGCTCACATATACATGTCAATGACGATGCTTTAACCCGCGCTGGGGCGGTGCTCGGCGCCAGCTGTGCCGGGCTGGGGGGGGGGGATTAAGCACTCCTGTTCGGCTCCTGTGCCTGGTGCCACTTAGCGGCACAGGAGTAAGCGGCATGTAAGATGCGGTAACCGGCATTCGAAATAGCGTAAAAAATCATGACGAAATTACTCTAGTCATTTTTTAGGTCAGAGGCCAGTTTTACCAACAGAAAAATAGCCGCCTGCTGGAATTTTTCGCCTCAAGACGGCTTTACATACGGAGCGTTAACGGTAAAGCCCTATCCGCTTATGTGCCCATCGCGTTTACGTTCCGTATGTGAAGCGGTCTTTAGGCAAAACATTCCGGCAGACGGCTATTTTTCTGTTGGTAAACTGGCTTCTGAGCTGGTAACCTGACTATTACAATTTGTAACATCTTACATGTAAATGGTGTCATGCAACATTAGCTATTGAAACTATAATAACGCCCTCTACAGATCCAGGTGCCAAACCAAAGGTATAGAGTGATGACACTATAGATCTGTCGTCATTTCAGATGAAAATGACTTGTTGGCCGCTGGCTTATTAACAATGAAATTCTGGGAAAATAATTTAAAGTCTTTATATTCCAATCCTTACTCCACTCTTCAATCGATAAATCACGTTTGACGGCAAAAAGACTTCGCGGTTGAACTATGTACGTTACTTAGGTAGTCATGGATATTTTGAAAATGGACATGGAATACACAACTTCAATACAAGAAGCGGGCAGTATGCAAACTGCCCAAGCTTTTGGGCGGTATGCATACTGCCCAAGGGGTCGGGTAGTATGCATACTACCCGGGTGGTATGCATACTGCCCGGGCTGTTGGGTAGTTTGCATACTGCCCGGGTAGTTTGCATACTGCCCAAGTTAGCATATGACCCGTAACATATGCATTTTAATGGTTCTTATTTTCTTTAAGGATTTCTATCTATTTTGTAGCCATTTACATATTTTACCATCAGCTTGTATGCTGATGTCATGCACCTATTTCATTGCCTTCTACCGGGTGGCCCAGAAAAAACGTTCCGAACTTTGGAGGCCTATATATCAAATTCGAATGCAAATAACGAGACAAAATTTTCAGCAAGTTTGCGTCATTTCTTTGCGCATTGGTATGCTAAATTATAACACTATACCATCATTTTCAAGCTGGCAATCTTGAGTTGAATTAAGCAAGACGTTTTTGCTTTTTTTGCCGATGTCAAACGATAGTGATGATTGGGTTAGACGCCCCATGTTATAAAAAAGAATAGAAAAATAGAGCATGTGAATGAAACCAACACGTATGTTCTTATTTTAAATATTTGTGTCTCACTTATGTGCCAAATATTCAAATACTGAGCCAAAATGGTGCTCATGGATGCCATTCGTTTTAACACCAAATCATGATTCGTGGCACGGTGCATGGATTACTGCTGATTACCCTCCTTTCAGTAGATCAAATTGTAAGTCGACCGGATAAGGAAAACAAACTAAAACAGACTAGTTCCTGTGCCAGAAGACCACATAACATTTTATGAAAAACAACATTGCCAGCAGATGACAAAAAAGAAAACTGGTTGAAAAGCTACCTTTTCCCAGGAATGTCAGCCAGGAAAGCATTTGAGGCACAAGATGGTTAGAAAACTGGAAACTTCTTCCGATGCCACTGGCACAGAGCCATCGTGGTTGCCTGATGGAATGTGTCATCGTGAGACCCGAACCATCAATGAGACTAGCTGCCAGTAGCAGCCATGGCTCTAGGCCGTGGTGCCGAGGGGTGAAAGTGACCTGTTCACTCACATTTTTGAGTAAACATCGGAGCAAAAAAGTAATTTTTACATGGCATGCTTGAAACATGAACCGTTTAAAAAGTAATTTACCGAACACCATGAAAATCACACCATTTACTGAAAATGTGTGCCGCATTGACTATTCGAAGTTTCAATGTTGTATCTTTATCACTTTCTGAGAAATATTGATTTAAAGTTGGGAACGTTTTTTCTGGGCCACCCGGTATATTTCCACTTTTATAGGGTGTTCATTTTTAGAGTAGCCACAGTTTAGCACGACTGTGCAATTTTAACATTGTATGTTTGATAGATAGGTGTCTGGCGTTGGTTTGTCTGTGCAATGTCTGTCAAAAGTGTTTTGCATTTATGTATTGACGTGGATACCATAAAATCCACTTTGTGGAGGATCCTAATACATTATCTATCTATCTATCTATCTATCTATCTATCTATCTCTCATTTGCAGAACATCAGCTATCACCGTCATGTGGTTGAACGTATTACAAGTAAGCCATCTCACAATCATTGTTGTTACCACTTTATTCTAATCTCAGACGAACAGCGGTGTTCAGTGGTCACAGCAACAAATTCACCGTCAAATTACAGCAAACAAGCGTTTCCTGTGAGAAATGAGAACAGTACACACACATTACACCGTGAAATGAGATGAAGGACTGTTGACTAGCTACCGCCCATGTACACACAACAACAATCACACATTCACTAATACTGTTTGACTAGATGACACTAAAACTGTTCATGAGCCATAGTGGAGCGGTATGATTCAAAGATCGATCACTTTTAAATCAAATCCAAGTGAGCAATGAAAAACAAATGGCGACATACAGTAACATCCACGCAGGGTACACATCAACTTTACACACCCGCTCATGGCGAACAGTGTTGATGATGCGCTTATGACTGCAACTCACAAATGGTTCTGAGTAACTCATGAGGCAATTGAGATAAAACGCGCGCAACACCCCTAAAAGAGTATTTGTGTTTTACATAAATCACGTTTGTGGATGCTTCATTTCTTCACATGGGTAAGATTCGGTACACAGTCATCCTTCCATTAGTCACCTCACAATGCACGGACCCCTTTTCATATAATGAGCGTACGTACCATCCCACTCTTTCACAAACCACTGTCACATCTCCTCCTTTTCACCCCATGAACGATGAAGCCTCGATCGGCTAGCACTGACCTGACCTGACCTGACCTGCCCTCTGGGTCACACGGAGGTGGTCATCTCATCGATCGTGCCCATGTCCGCGTAGTTGCTCCTCTGCGATCCGTTTCGGAGGATGGAGGGCCTCTGCACGGGCTGCGGAGGGGGCGGCTGCGGGGGCGGCGGCCGAAACTCGGGCATATCACCGAGTCGACTCCGCAGCTCCGGCTCGCTCAGACTGACGGTGGCAGCCATCCGGAGCGGCCGGTGCAGAAACAGCTCGGCGTTCCTGCCCATGGAGCGCTCCGTCTGCAGCAGGAAGTTCTCCACCTTGTCGCAGCTGGTGATGCAGTCGCCCGGGAAGAAGTAGCTGTAGTTCTCCAGCTGATCCAACAAACCCTCCTCGGAGATACACGTCAGCCCGTCGGGACCTCGCTCTAGCAGCTTATCGTCCAGCACATCCACAGAGTTCGCGAAGGAGATGGATTTTCCGATGCGCTGCAGTGGCGGCGCCCGTTGGAACGCTCCGGCGCTGTGTGCACTGCCCTCTTCTGGCGGGATGGCGCACGTGCAGACACCCTGGTGAGCGGCCCCCGCACCTCCACCGCTGCTTTCGTGCTCCGCCGACAGGTGGCACTCCCCGTGGCCCGAGGACAGTTGGCTGTCGACGGTCGTGTAGGAGAGCGTCGTGTCCATCTTCTTTAGCCTCTTGCGGTAGAAGTTCATCATGAAGAAGACGCAGGCGGACAGCAGCACCATGACGCTGGAGAAGTAGTAGCCGGCCTTTGGAGAGCTCCGGTTAATGTAACCTGACGAGGAGAGAGGCGTTAGCAATTAGCTGGCTGTATGATCCTCACGAAGTCCCACTATTTAGTCACAGGGAACCTCTATATTGCGCCAGGAAAAAATATAGGCGTCAAACAGACCGATCAGTTATACTCCGCACACTTAGGTACCATAAAGGACAACATACAATCAACGATGGATGCAAAGACTTGTATCTTATAGTTGTATTGCTCCATGAACATCATCAAATACCTTGCACCGGGCTGGACAATGCTATAGGTACCCAACATTTGTTCCCTGTGATAACGTACCGGTAACTGGGGCCGCCAGCAGACTACTGAGCGCCCCGGCAGCCTGTACCAGCGACCAGGCGCGGCTGAAGTTGCGGGCTCGCACGCGCTCGAATGTGTAGACCTTGATGGCGTACCGGTAGCCACCCAGCAGGAAGCCGTACAGCCAGGCGAAGAGCACGTAACCATGGTAGCCCTCAATGACGGCCAGCGCCATCAGACTGATGGCTGCCAACACAGAGCGCATAGGGTGAGGAGAGCAGAGAGCAGTGTGCTGGGTAGCGGAGGGATGGTTGACGCCCAGTCAAAGATGCTGAAGATATGCTAGAGGTCCACTCGTTCGATGATCACGAATATTTGAAGTAAGACCTATTTTTCTTCAAGACAAAGATATGAGAAAACGAAACCTCCTTGGATTTTGTACGTACCGATTACGTATCTGTTATCGTATCTGTTATCTGTTACGTATCTGCCACGCACCGTGTCTCGTAAAATGGTTTCGAAATATTTCTAGTTTAGTAAAAGACAGACATGTGCATGGATCCGAGAAAATGGATCTGGGATCTGATCCCACGGATCCTGATCTCGGATCCGACGGGATCATAGATCCAGCTGTATAATTTATCGAGAGATCCGTAGGGATCACAGATCCGAGTCTCATTTTTTTTTTTGCTTGAGATCCAGTGAAATCATAGATCCTCACTTATTTTTTGTCAACACATATATCCCAAAAAGCACTTGTTTCAACTCACAAACGTTCTGTTTTAGTGATTTTATGTGATCTCACGTCATTATCCATAGTTTTGTGTGGACGCCATTTAATTGCGTCCCAGAAAAGCTATTTCTGGCACCTAAAAGCTGACTCGCCCCAAAATTGGTCCTCAGCACCTATTTGGTGGATACCAGCACCAATCATGGAAAATGACCTTAATTAGCTGTTTCTGGCACCTATTCATCAGTACGCCTTACTCTTTTTTCTGAATCTGGCACCTAAATGCTGAGCGTAGCACCAATCTAGTAGAAAAATGAACTACTGGCTGGTAGAATCATGTTGTTCTGGTATAATGACCCCTGGAGTCTAGCCTAAAGGTTGCCAGTGCAGCTACACTCTAAGACAGCCCCGTAGTGATCTCAGCATTGTATATGACGTTTAAGTAAGCAAATAATATTGATTTGTTTGAAAAAGCAATGTCATTTAAATATTTTAAAGTATTTATTTGTAATGCTTAAAGGGAAACATTTTTGTGAGTCATTGTCCCAATTTTGACCATTAAAACGGGTATTGTATTTTTTGACGTCATTAAATAGCTCCAAAAAAGAAATGTAATGTTTTCATTCCGTTCAAGGCCGCTGAAGAAACCGGGATCTTGCGTGGGACATTGTCCGTTGTTCGCCGCGCAGAGTTGTGCCGTGGTTGTGCCTTTTTCATCCGTTTCTTACTTATGTGCGCATGAAGCTTTGATTTTGTTTTTGGTTATTGTGTGGCCGGTCAGTCAAACGCCCCTGTAGAAACCGGATGCTGCGTTTGATCGAGATGGAGTCAGACGATGATTGCAGAAAGCTAATAATATTGAAAAGAGGGCCGGTTGCGTGGCATGTCTGTTCAGAGTTGACATTTTGCTTTACTCCAGTTTATGACCAGAGAGCCTGGCTGGAAGTGACGGATCCAAACTTTTCACGTCAAAATGGCTGAGGGTGCAGTAATCTCTACATAGCGGGCTGGTATAGGAGCGTCTTGCTATGCTGCACCATAGCTGGCTAGTGATTCTCTTTTGGCTAGAAATGGCATTAATCATTATCTCCACTGGCGAAAATGGCACTTGACATCACCGAATGCAACGTTCATGTTTGTTAGGATACATAAAATCAGGAAGATTACGCGAATTAGGTAGGCAAACGTGGAATAAAATAGGTGCTGGATGTTTTGGTTTTGGTGCTGAATCAGCAAACAGCAAATACGGAGTTCAACTAGACGATCTGGCAACTTTAGGCTGTGTGGAAGCAATTAGGTGCCAGATTCAGATATTAGGGTCGAATAAGCATTTTGGGGCTGATCAGCAATTAGGTGCCAGAAACAGCTTTTTAGGGACCAGAAACAAATATTCCCCGTTTTGTGTCACTTATTGGCATAGAAACACTTTAAAACATGATTTCAAATGTGGTGCATGGTGGGATCCACTCAGATCATAGATCCATGTTCTTAATTTATCGTCAGATCATATGAGATCATAGATCCAAGATGTATTTTTCACGCCGGATCCGGTGGGATCATAGATCCCAACTTGTATTTTGCTTCGAGATCCACTGAGATCATAGATCAATCACTCGGATCCATGCACATGTCTGGTAAAAGAGGACAAAATTTGGCTTCAATAGATGTACGAATCCCATCGGTTACAAGGTAAGCATTGTGTTCACAATGATAGCATAATCACTCGGATGAAACCAGCATGCGGCATCATTTGCAATTCATAACAGAAGATTGATTTATCACTCTACGTCTTCATAAAAAGAACACAACCTGATGTGTTCCGTTCTTCTTCAGTCAAAACTCGTTTACCTCTAATGAACATCATCAATAGATATACAAATTATTTGACAGAAAAAGGAGCAGTCCGTGCTCTTTTCATCACTCAAACGTCTACCTTTCGACATCAGCGAGACAAGAAAAAGTTCACACAAATAGCAGCGGTTTACAAATACCACGCTTGATTACCGCTGGAACCATTAAAATGTAATCATTGACAAATGCCTAGCTTGCAAAAAGCCAGCCAAAAACGGGGAACAAAAAATAAGCTAGCAGCAAAACAAAGGCACCACGCAGAGTGACAAATGTGCCTTGTCCCCGTCAAACAAAGGCAAAAATAGATCGGGAGTTGTTTGATGATCGGGAGTTCGGGAGACCGCATGAATGAAAGCATAATTCATTGTGTGAATTATCAAATGATTACACTGAGACAAATGGAAACCAGTAAAAATTTGTGGTAGGTAGGTACGGCTACATCATAATTACAAATACCCCGTGTCCAATTTTCCATCAACTAACTAGGTAGTTGAAAAAACCAAACCGATAATTCGAAAAGACCTCAACGGATAGATGGTAAGGCATGCATAGGAAAATTATTGATAAAAAAAAAATATTGCAACCGTAATTGTAAGCGTTAATAAAGCCTACTGACATTTCCTCTTCTTTATCCTCATCTGACTATTGGACAGGTTCAACCTTTGAACCTTCGAAACAATTTCTAGCCATGTCTCGGCCGCCACCAGTTCATGTCTTTTCGTCAAATGTTTGTTTCTCGGCCACTCGGTCACATTCATCGATGCCCAATCTTTCCGATCGTTAGTATTACCTCATGGCATACCAATTATAGTGACCAATTAAGACGAATGTATAAATTCCAACGTGCCGATAACACAGGCGAGATCAGGGTCAGCTCTGTAAGCAGGAAGTATCCAGGCGGCATGCGATCGAATTATTCAAATTCCAGCCACTCATGTCATACGAGAAAATAATATTTCCATGTGCCAATTATCTACGTGTTTTGAGGCCTGCCCGAAACGAAACGATATTGGACAGCTCAGCTCGGACGGTCAATAAATCATAGAACGTCAAGCTTTGGAAATTTAGCGAGCTCGCGACATCAGGAATAGCAGGTGCACTGTAAGGTAAGAACGACATTCATGTGGTATTCGTCCGTGCTGAACTCATGCATAACTCCATGGATGGCTTACGAGTATTCATACAATTGAGCCAATGCAGACCATCACAGTATAATGGCATACAATAAACATGGTATTAGATATACCAGAACATTTGGATACATTACGCTATACCTACTACCTCTATTCAGTGTCACATAAAACCCGTATAACTATTCACCATCTATGCAAACGGGTCCACCCCAACACGAATTCCTCCTCACTCATAAATAAACCAGCCGGCGCAGATCTGCCCACCCCAGCTGTGACACGGGTGGGTCAGATACGAGTTACCTCAGCCTGCATAAAGCGCACTGTACCGGTCACTCACCAATGCCGAGCAGTGTGGCTTGACAGAGGTACTGTCGGGAGATCCAGCACTGGGAGGAGGGCCGCACCACAATCACGCCGCAGCCCAGACAGCCGAGCGCCAGCGCCAGACCCAGGAATGTCTGCAGGAGGCCCAGAGAGCCGTCGTCCAGACCCTCCTCCTCACACTGCACCATCTGAGGGGAAACGGGGAGGTGCAGATTCGTCAAGTCAAGCGTCGGCAAATGAATAATATTTCGCTGTATTGTCAGTCGCGATGTAAGGGAATCAAGATTCAGTTTTTTTTAGTTATTGACATTCACTATTCACCCGTTATGTGATTCGACTTGATTGATCCATGAATGCAAACTATATTCATTCATGAATCCATGAATAAGTCATGGATGATGACAAACAATCACGTCAGTGCAACATGACTAGCAGCATTCGTTTGAGCAACTGCCTCTAATGAGACACATCCTTTGCCAATATTACTGTGTAAAATGTTTAAAAAAGTATGTAGCATCGAAAGCAGTCGATCGGTTAAAAAAAAAACTGGGTACTGCGGTGCAGTCCGCATTCAGGCGTGCGCATTGTGGGACAGATTTTGCCGGACAAAACGTACGAATGTACTGTGGCGGCTCTGATCAGTGCAGAAATGCGGCCAAAACACCCATACAGCTTACGGGCTGTCTGCGGAAAACTTTCCTAATCTCCGAAAGGAGCACCCGTGACGGCTCGCTTGTTAGAGCGACGTTTCACAAATCACCAACACATCGCCACATCATAAATCCAATGAATGTGAGCCATCAGCGTGATTGTACGTCTTCACACGAGGCGTCTCCGAGCTAACTTATGCACATCTGTCAGCCATCATGGCCACGCGGAGCCGATCGGGCGGGAAACGACATCATTGGCAGCAGAACTTCAAATCAACGACCACATCTGCTAAACGGTCAGCAGTCCCGGCGGGATTTTAGCACCAGCTATCAATGAAGATATTCAACATCGGTCGCAGCCGGCGCAGATTAACCTCGGGGCTGGCGGGGCAGATAGTCTCGGCGCCGCGCCCATAAAGTCGCCCCCGAAGTTCGCGCCGGCCCGCTCGACTTCCGAGTTGAGTATAAAGCGTCTCCTGACGCCCGAGCCAATCGGTGGTATATTGTCATATATTGCCATATATTCACCGGAACGGACACGACTTTATTTCCTAACGCTCTCACAAGTGTCATTCGGAGGATGAAATGCGACCCTTGGTGCAAAATCGGGCCTCAGAATTCGTGTCGTCAGTTTCGGAAGAACATAAACCTTCCGTCTCAGCGTAGCAGGTCAATGCACTATGTCAGACATGCATAGCCGGAACTGCATCAGCACACAACCATAATCCTGCATGCAAAAACAAACGTCCGTCGATCTGATATAAAAGTCGAGCATAGCCATAGTTTATTTTTTGGTGGTGTCTTAGCGTAATATAACAATTCAACTTATCCATCGCATGTACTTATTCACTTTCATATGACGTAAGTGCCACTTGGCGCGCCCTCGGAACTACAACGATTGACAATTTATCTAAGTTAATCAAATTTTCAGAATACTGAGTGTCGGAAGATTTATGAAAACGCCGTTCTTAGACTTGCACAGTACATAACCCAGACCTGCTGCTAAGCGTTGTTCGCCCATTCTGCAATATCACTGTGTGCCTTTACTAGAGAAAAGCGGTGCAAGGCAGATTGCTCCAGCCTATATGCACTTCGCAAACGATGAGTGACGCTGCGCTTGCACGTCACAACAGCTGAGGTAGGTTCACATGTGTGGGAAGCACCGTGCAAGGTGAAAGCGGTGGGAAGAAGTTTGCGGTCGGTCCTGTCACCGTTGACGAATAAGCGACTGCGCTTTTTGTGGATGACTGGTTAGTGTCATAAAGATAATGGCAGTATCATATCCGGAGAATGTTCTACTGTGAAATTACCTTGCCCGCTAGCTGTATAGCGGCAACATCAAGGCATGCCACCACAGAATCATGTATGGCAGCCGATAGGGCTATGCCAAAAGTTTATAATCAGACGGCAAACACCACTATTTTTACATTTTTGTTTCACAATTTTCTAGCGTTGAACTAATTAAAAGTTATGCAGTATTGCTCCGTCATAATTATCGATCCAGTATTACGTACCATCATGGTGAGAGTTCAAAATTGGTTTTCAAAAAGGCATCCTTGTCGGATGTGGACAATGTGCCTAACTGTCTAGCATTGCTTATGCTAAAGATCTGCTACTCATTCTGGGTCAGCCATGCAAAAACGTTGCGGATGTTTACAATTTCCGATGGTTACATGATTGCGCTATGAAACGTCCATCTCGGAGCCCATGACAAAACCGTCTCCGCTCGCCCACTTCGTGTTCTCAAGCAGAATCTTTCGTCTCGCTCCGGACATTTGGCTAAAAACTGCATCCAATACGTCCTCTCTCGCTGCCAGTTGGGTTCAGCTACAGCCTCTGAGTCGCTCTCTAATGAAGATAAACGGGGAAAGAGCCTGGACATGTTGGATATTTTATGAAGCTGGAGAAGCCACACTTGTCTCTTTATCCATTAATGTGTGCTCTCTAGACGAGTTTGCATTTTTGTTTAAATTGATGGCCCCAGACTCAGCTGAATAAGCTATCTCTTTGTATAAGGTGAGGGTGGCGGGGATAAACTCGCGGATAGGTAAAACATTATTTTTGGAATAAGAAATAACAGTGTCATATTTGAATAGATTCAAAAAATAACAATGCGCACATGTATTCAGTCGATTTTAATGACGCTGACAGAGTTATAGGACATTAAATCAGTTGCTTTGAAGCTTAGGCATAACCTTGGAAGCGAGTGACGTGAATGATTCCGGGGCAGACAAAATTCTGCGATCGGACTCCATGCCAAAAGTGACTTGCCACGCAGTCGAACATTTAACGCGTAAGCATCAAGTTTCCAGACGTTACCCACCACATATTTAGAAATGAGATTGGTCAATGGTCAGCTATATCACAACATTCAGGGACATCTGATGCGGCGATGAAAAGTTTCTAAAAACTAACATATTTATAAAAGCAAAGGAGTTAAATGCATCACTACATAAATTGCGATTTTGCATTCTATTAAAGCATGAACTTCATCAATGCACTTAAAAGGCAAGAAGCTAGTTAGGCTCTTAATTTGATTTTAAAGCAACGAGTAATGACAACTCCAATTGCCACGACGGTCTGTTCATCGCGACCTTAACCCACGAGCCGCTGGGGGGGGCATAAAGTTGCCCCCCCTTTACGTTTTGTGGAATATCTCCGAAACGCGATGAGCTACGAACGTGAAACTTGGCATAGCTTCAAATGAATACCTAGGCAATGTTTGAAGAAATTTTGGTGGTTGTAGCACCTAAGATGACGTCACAGTGACGTCATAAAGTTTTGTCGTTTTCCGATATGGACCGTTTCTGATGACGCTGAGCATGAAACTCAACTGTAAATGAACTAGACAGCATCTGCTGTCATCCTAAAACATCTAAGTACACTTCCATCTAGTTCCTAACCAATAATCGGCCCTTTATATTCGGTCCCATATATCTGATGTATCGTGAGGAAACTGAGAGTCGCAAATCTATAATTTGACTTATGACGTCACTGTGACGTCATTTCAAATGGGATCGACACCAAATTCGGACACAACCTCCGCTAGGTATTCAGGAAGATGTGTGCAAAGTTTCGCTTCTCTATCCCTTCGCGTTGCGACGATATCGTCGCGGAAGTAAAGGGGGGGCAACTATATGCCCCCCCCCCAGCGGCCGGCGGGTGGCGCGGAGGCCCAGCGGCCGCCGGGTTAAGAACAGTGTGTGCCGTTGAAGTACTGATGCATTGATCGATGGAAGCATCAACAAACAATCTATCACAAGCCCATTGAACAATGCCCCGTTTTTCAACGACCATCTCAGGAGGGTTGCCACAACAAAAGTCCATTCTCCGGTATCGGTCAGACTCTTTGCGACCAGGCCCCCCAAGAGCATTGGCTGCGTACCAATCGCCCAATAACCGACTTCTGAGTGGGCCAATATAATTCGGCAGCATTGTCAGACCGGTTAATGGCCTGATAAGCCGGCTAACTCCGTCCCAAAGACTGTTAGCAGTCCATGACAATCCTTGATACGGCTCGATCTCAGGGGAACAACAAAGGGTTTGAAATAAATTGACCAGACGAAATGTATTTCAGAAGTTACAGCCTGCATTTCGATTGAGGTGGCTTCGTTTTGCACTAGAAAAGTAGAAGAAAGCGTTTTGAAATAGAACGTTCAATGGACCATCTTAGTGATTCGCGAATTCGCCTAAATCATGCGTTGTTGGACCTCATTCAACGCACATCAAGCTGTTTTTCCGCAAAATGGACCAAAGCAGCAAGTTTTGCACACATGTCTCGCTGGTGAATTGCAGCAGCGTACCCTGTACTCTAACAACTGAGTGATATGCGGAAGGATTTCAACTTGGTGGTTAGCCTGCAGCTGAGTCTGCCGCAGGGCGTCGGGCTGGCAGCGGCAGGCGACACCGCGTGACAAACTGTGACGCCCTCGCGACACTAACTCGGCAGAGCGCGACAAGTTAGGGCCCAGAACTGGGGAGCCGGCCAGCGGTCAGATGGGCGACGGTGAAGTCAGTGTGTGGTGACAGGGCTCGGTTCACTGGGTGGGCGCGGTGTGTTAGAATGCTTTCTGGAATTCTAAATTATCAGTCAGAGCTCTAGACTAATTGGTGCAGCTCCGGGCCTGGCGTTTTTATCACATAGACAAGTGTAGTGTTTAGCGTGGTGCGGGAGGCATGAGGATGAATATAATTGTTATCAGTGAGAATAATTTTACTTACGAGCTGATGTCTTATTCCTAGAACTGTAACATAAGTTTCTAATAGCTGTGACTGATTGGTCGTGGCCACAAAATCCCCAGATAATGTCCCATAAATATTTTGCCACTCTACGTCTTTTTCGGGTGACTTTATTTACAGTCACATGCTTCATATTTATCTGGTTACATTAATCATAACTGTCTGCGAGCAAGTGAAATCAAAATCCTGGAGCAGATGTAGAAACGAGTGATACTTCTAGAGAAAAATATGGCAGTAATTTATACTGATGCTTTTTACATGTCAGCAGGGTCAGTCAAACTGATGCTTCAATAACGCGGAGTGACCAAAAGATATACTTCAGCCATTGTTCCGCTAACGGGGACGGTACAAAGAAGGCACTGCGACGCGACAACAGCATATATGCAAGGAAATGTCACCAAAGTGCCTCATATTTCCCATCCTAAGAATAGCAGCCGCTATTATGAACTACCTACTTCATGAATATGCAACGGCACTAATCCGCCCCGTGAAGCGCATATTAGCCCGGTGGTGTTGGACGCCACTTACCAGCAGTATCACGGGTGTGTAGAGGCCCAAGCCGCTGAACATGGACGAGACAACCAGCACCTGGACCGTGCGCGCCTTCAGAACGCTCCAGTCCAGGTAGGGAGGCTTCTCCTCCGGCTTCGGGTTCTTCAACTGGAAGAGAAGAAAGCATCAATGAGCCACGATGGGGAGGAAAGGGCAACTTTACAGTAATCCGCGGGCCATGGAATTGCTGTGAGATTAAAAGAGAGTCCCGATTGAACGCTAAACAAATGCAAAGTTGAAGCGCAATCCATGACCCACTGAAAGACATTAACCGTTCCATTCACTTTAAGGGCTCACTAAGAAATGGTATCATTCGTTAGCCACAGCTCAGGTCCCCGAATAGCTCCCAGGCCAATGAGAATCGGCCGGCTGTTAACGAGAGAAACGACCAATATACTCAGCGGGCCGCTCGTAAAACTGTCCAGACCGGAACCTTCCGCCGTGACTCAACGGGGCAAAAAGTCGACTCATTACCCCTATCTCGGCGCACGTGATTGATATAAGAGAGACCGGCCGGCCGGCGATCCCACCAGCACACGCACACACACATACCTTGAACTCCTTTTTCTCCTTGACTTTTCGTTTCTGGTTTTTCAGGTGAAGAATGGCCCGCCGCTGTGGGTGGTAGAGAGACGCCGACCGGTAGAAGATGCCGATGATGAAGGTACTGAAGACTATCCCGGTGACCGCCTGAAGACCCAGTCGCCAGCCCACCCGACTAGCAACGGGAGGAGAAACACAGTGGGTTAGATGGCGACTTGCTTGTCCGGATTTTGTTGGCTAATAGTTAATAAATGCGTTGCACTGTTTGAAACAGAAAATTGATATGATCAATTGAGCAACTACCATACCTGCAATGAATCAAACGGACGTCACTCATGCAAGACCCAGAAAAATGAAATTGCATCTTCTGAGGAAGAAAAGCAGAGCAGTACATATGGTTCAAAATCCTTACCCAGATAATACGTTGAATAGAATACACAAATCCTTGCACCAATAGCGATACTTGCTAAAAAGTATCGGGTTACACCGGCATGCAGCGCCACCAGTCACCTACCCGACACTGTAGCGCAGAATTGTTGAGACCAGCGTCAGTCCTATGCCGGCTCCGGACTGGACGATGATTTCGACAAACTCCCGGCGCCGTTTGAAGTACTGACCGGTCATCAGGTCAGAGGTCTCCCGGGTCAGGCCGATCCCAATCCCCAGGACCAGACCGTAACTGAAACATGGATGTGACTGTTAGAGCTGTGGTGATGATGACAAGGGTGTATGGTCACAAAAAATATTGCGTTTAACTCTTCATCGCCAGCTGCATGAACTTCATTGAAATATCTTCCGGATATTTGTCCATGTCCCTGTTCATTCTAATTATACTTTATTTTAATTCGTTGTTTTTTTTTATATTAGTTCGGCAATCAATCACGAAGTTATGTGGTCTATTATTAACCGATTATGCTTTCAATTGGTTTCCAAAATTTTCTGCTGTAAATATTTTGTCATTAAGCTACATCATTCCATCAATCTTTTCAGCATGTGGCGTTTGTTCACAATTTTCTAGCAGAGGCCTGCAATAGACATGTACCTAACGTAGTAATGACATGAAATATTACATTGACGGTTAATGCCATACATGATGAAGTAATGATAATTGCTGGTCTCTGGCATTGATGTTTATAGATGAAAATGTCTTACAAGCCTACTTAATCGTCCAACGCGCCCATGTATTCAGAAACCACCGGGCCTGATGTCATGTAATGCACGCTCAGAACATGCCAGAAGGCAGCTCTTTCATAATTACAACGGTGCAACACAGCATAATTCAAGCAGAAAACGGCTCTAATTCTTGTTTATTGACAGACAGCTAGCACTTGATTTGTTTTGCAATTATCTACACTATTCAGCCCCACCTACGTCGGTCTAAGCATGGATGGAAAACTCCGTATACCACCAACAGCACGCCTCTCCCGGGTACCCAGTGATCACAAACATCAGCTGATGAGAGCTGGTCTGCCATCGTCTATCAAACCAGATCGAAAGTAAACACTCGGGGGAGGGTAGAGACTGACCTGAGGAACACTTGGTGCAGCTGCTGAGCGAATGAGGCGAACAGACAGGCCAGTGCGGCCACCAGTCCTCCCAGCACGGCGGTCAGACGGGTCGATTTGCGTCGGCACAAACCGACAACCAGAGGGGTCACCAGCAGACTGACGCATATGTTCAGACTGCCCAGCCACACTGAAATATAGAGAGAACGACGGGTCAACGCTTACATACTTCAGAGCTGTTCATTGAGGTGGGGTATGTCGGGCCAGATATAATAACATCATAGCCCCAGCCATCACTCTCAGGTCGAAAAGAAAGGTCAGTTCACTTAAAAATAATAAGGTAACGCGTTGACTCATATATGTATCCGGAATTCGACTTTGTTCTGAATTCGTAGGTACTGCTTATTCTGAAATATCACCACATACCATCATGATAATTCGAGAGCACCAACTCTGATAACGCACTGCGGGCTGAAGAGGACACCGTCCACAACTACATCAGGGAGCCGTCACGGCCAGGCCGGCAGACGGCGGCGTTTTCGGCCCGTTTGGAACAGGGGGCGTGACCTTGGCTCGGCCACATATCTTGACGGATGCCTCGTAATTGCAGAATTATGCGCGATCCAGGGCATCGGCGCCGGCGGTCAATGGTCCGCGCGACGGACGGACGGCATCAGATGCGCTCGATACGACGCCGCCGGCATTATTCAAAATAAAGTGGAAACGCCGAGCGCTTTCGTCAAACAACGCTGCAGAGAGCGAATTTTGGGACTGAAACGTAGCTCAGGCGGATGGTTAAATCGTTTGGAATCGGTCCCCGAGGAGTGCCATGCGCGCATGACGGCATTAACTGCCCTGTCCACCAAGAAAGCGATTCGGTACTTTGTGGCTATGAAATGATGTAAAATGAGGAATAAAAATGTCGATATTGAAAGCGCAGACATAATAACCGTGTTTTAGGAAATTAGCAATTGGGTTACAGGCATAAACAATGTC
Source organism: Amphibalanus amphitrite (assembly GCF_019059575.1). Taxonomy (NCBI): domain Eukaryota; kingdom Metazoa; phylum Arthropoda; class Thecostraca; order Balanomorpha; family Balanidae; genus Amphibalanus; species Amphibalanus amphitrite. The sequence continues at coordinate 91,040 of NW_024883292.1, forward strand.
CTATAATATGGTTTATTTGTAGCCTTTGCTTCAGATCTTTCGTCCATTTCGCAGAACTGGAACTAAATCAGGCAAAAATATCATAAATGGCATCATTATACAACATATTGCTTCATATTTTTGTCACTAACATTTATTTGACCTCATCTTAATAGTTCTACGATTCCAAATGGTGCAAACACGTCCCCATTTTAAAATCAAAAGGCAATGCAGCTCAGAACCAAAACGTTTAGCGAGGGTCTTAGCTACTTTGTGCTAGTAAGCCTGATGATAACTTAGGGAAATGCATTCGTTATCAGAACAACTTTTGTATAGTCCCCATCTGCGTTACTGAAACAGTCGCAAAGTTGGAGGCTGATTGCATTAATGAGATAGATGAGATGTGCAACTTTCCGTAAAGGAGTTACACTGATAGAATGTTGGGGCTGATAGAATGGGGCTGATACACTATAGTGACAACTGACAAGAGTATTCATGACACACCGAAAGTGACGGAAACCTTTGGGCCACATACATTTATCATGTGTATTTCTTCAGGAGATGATTGATTTAATGCAACAGATGTCGCTCACCATTAATCATGCTTGTCATCGGGTTTTACAATGTCCATTGTTCTTACGCAGGGGCGTCGCCACGGATTTTTGAGTGGGGGGGTCGGGTTTCTAGTCTTCACCCGATGGGTAGGGGTGTTTTTTTTTGCCGCACTTCCCAGTTTTGTGCGTGCGTATGTGTGTGTGTGCGTGTGTAACAAATCGGCGCGCAGCGCCGCCAAATTTGGTATAACCTATTAGGTAGGTATACCTACCTACATCACTTGCGTAAAAATTATCACTGGTCACTTAAGGTCAGGTCGCCATGTCAAGTTCAGTTATACGGTATACCTCTATAAAAACTTTCCCCTCTCGCCATTCTTGTAGCTTTTCTCCCATAACTTCGAAATTTGGTACACTGTATAGGTACCTAATGTATGGGGTTATACGTGTCAGCAATTCATGATTCTAACTGAGGATTTACATCTATGATCTGAAGGCAGGTCAAATACGTGACCTCATCATTAGAAAATAATGAGAAATTAGAAAAAGCACGAATGCCTCCTGCTTTGAAAAAGTTCGTCAGAAACGCAAAATATCTTTGGAGCCATGACAAATCAGCTCATCATTGCCAGGGACAGGGTGCAACTTATGGCGAGTGATGACTCGAAAGGTCATTAGTGGAAATGTCTATCGATGGCCACCAGCATTTTTTTTCTACAACTTTTGACGAAGACGCGGTAGAGCGATGACAGCACCTGGAAGGTGTTCACTGTTCAGCTCAACAACACGGATCCATTCATATGCAGCAGGAGGTCCTTTTTCGATCAGGACATAACGTTGACCTGAGGTCGTTTTAACGTTAATTCTGAATGGTCAAATTTTAACTCATGTGACGCGTCTCAAAGAGATCAAGACGGTGGTGACAAGACAACATATGTACAGTATGTCTAAAAAGAATGTACCGTCGCCACTACGTGGCGCTGGTGTCGCGAGCCGGTAGTTGGCTGAATCCGCACCAGACCACACATTCCCAAGCGCTAGGTGACAGCTGCGCAGCGGCCGGTAGTAGCGTAAGCCCGAACCTTCGTGACACGACCCCGGGGGGGGGGGGGGAGGGAGAGAGGGAGGGGAGCGGGCGGGGCAGGGCGTGCAGGGAGGGGTGCTCCGGCAAGCTGGCAGTTGTCGCGGCCAAAGGTCAAGGGGTCACACACCAAGCGAACGGATGCTGATGTGGGTTCGTGGGGATCGTGAACTTGTGTGTGGTAGGTGCGTCTTGCGATGCACGGGTGATACGCCATGGGTCTAAGCCAAATGATTCGGGGGAGAGCTGAAGAAAAATACCTGGTCAACTACGGCGAATAATGGTGCTGAAAAATGGAAAGTATGGGTCAATGCAAGCCTTCATGACTATAAACTTTTCTGAGGGCGCAAAGGCCAGCATTGAATAACGACATCCGGATCGAAATTAGCAATGATTTATAATTACATGCCGAAGTAATAGCGTTGCAAAACCCACCTAGTAAATTGTCAAGTCGGATTCATACCGACTTGAATTAAACTATCCTAAATTAAATTGTATATAAGATCTCTATGCTTTGACCAGCTTCGTGACCTGACGGGCTGTGACCTGACCTTGACCCGAGGTTAACACCTTAACTTGATCTCACCCGAAGAAAAAGTATACCATTTGACACGCCTGAGCTAGACAAACACGATGCTGCTAAAATCGCGGATCTGCGATCATGTTTAGCGAAGTTATTTACCAAAAACCGAACCTCTGCCTTGGGCCACTTGACCTAACCTCAGAAGTCATCGGCTGATCCTGGTCCTTAAAATCGGAGACCAATCGCTGCATTTCGTAACAACGCGCACGATCGTTTCTTTCGTGAGGCTCTAGCTCATTAAGGGGCGAATCGGCAAAGGGGGTTGTTCCCTCACTTCCAACCCCCCAACGCCCCCTCGGTATTCAGAAAACCTGAAGGTCCGGTGAGGGTTAAAACGTTGCTCCTGAACGAGGAAGAAATGTAAAAGTCAAAGCTCTATAGACGTCCTCTAAAAGTGGTCATAATAAATAAATTGGTTAGAGATAAGATACTTTTTAAACGAGTTCCTCATATAAAATCGGGTGCTGGGACCAATCTTATAAACGCTTTAGAATGGACAGGGCGTCACTGGCTAAAGTTTGGGTGCAGGAAACGGCTATTAAATGCAAAATGGTTTTCATGCATTTCAGTCAATTGTATATTGACGGTCACAGTGGCCGAGCTGAAAAAGTTTGGTAGTGTTTTGCATCTTTTACGCCCTAAGAAACTACACCATCTATTGAAGTGGGCGGGCTTATTTGAATGGGAGGGCGCATTATGCGTCAATCGTGTGCTTTCGTTTGTTTTGGACTGTATTTTACGACATCCACTGCTGGTATCACTATAAATATTATTTAATGCCGTGAATACGACAGCATTCCATTTATAAGATTGGGCCAATGGAGTCGCGCCCCGCGAGCTCGGTTTTCCGCTGGGCCGCTATACGGGCCGAGGAAGTCGGTCTTCGCCTGAGGGCAGGACGGAGGTCAGCGGGGGAGCGCGGGGTCAGCCAGGTATCGCCCAGTGCCGAGCGGATGCCGCTCCCTCCCCTCTCTTCCCCTCTTCTCCCCTCCCACCTCTGTATAGATGGGGAGGGACCGAACTGCCAATGACATGCGAGCGGTCAAGGCCGCTCGCGCGGCAGCGACCCTGGCGGCCGGGTGCCGCAACTGGGATTCAGCCAAGTTACCGATTCGCCTCCTGTGGGAGAGCCAAACCAGAGGACATACTTTTTAGACATACTGTACATACCATACAAATTCACGGAATCGAAAGTTATTGCAAAGCAGATGTTTCGGCAGAATCTGTCCAGTTAGCTGTTTGCCTTCTTATGGGCCAAACATAGACCTGAGATGAAATCTAACGCGAAGCTAGCGAAAAAGCGTTAAAAGAGCTATCGAATAGTTTTCTGCTTCACTGTAGCCCTTCTATTGGTGGTTTCCCAGTCGCTAACGTATAACGTATACTAAACTAACGCTGAGGCATGCTTTCGACCCCTGATCGATCTACAGGTTTGCGGAAAAAAGAGCATGCTGCCCGTGACGAGAGAAAGCCGATGATATCCATTTACAAGTTTTCGGGTCATCTCAGGACTCAGGTCATCGCCAATAAGTAGAGAAACTCGGGACCTGCTAGAACTTAACGAATGTAAGTTGTGATGGTTTTTCGAGGTTCTGATTACGAATGTTATCTTAGTTTTGAACGAAGATGATGACTCCATGCATTTGGGGTAGATCAGGTCAGGTCAGATCGACCAGTACCTAATAGTGGATGACCACCACCGATTGCTTCCTAGCATGTTATATGAATAAGCAACACAACTACTTCTTAAATGTTCAGATGGGCGCTAGCCGCTAAGTTCAAAATCAGCTCCAAAAACTACCCTATCAATTAAAAGCACGTTATGAAAAAGTGAACTAAGGTCATCTTTATTTGAATCAGGGATATCGATTTATTTTAAGTAGGTGATTAACTCGAGCGCACCGGAAGTTTTGTTACAATCGGCTCCTTTTTGCGCGACTTCTTTGCGAAAGCCCGAGACGGTTCCATCTGACTCCCTTTCCCCTACATGTGCACTGTACAGCTAGTTGTGACGGTAGCCATGGGGCTGAGGCTAGTTTGTAGTTTTGTAGTTAGGTACTGATCCGACGAATCGACTGCGACCATTTTTTTAAAACGATCAGACGACCGCTCGGGGCAGTTTTGGCGCGTCCAATCCTTTGAGGGATAAAAAGGTACTAGGATGGGGGCTACTTAAAAACATTGTTGTGCTGGTGTTCCCCGCCCACAGCTAATTGACCTTTAGGTAATTGGCTAATTGGCTTTAGGGAGCTCTTGAAGCGATTTTGAATCTGATGTATTTGTTGGTGTTGCTGACGCCTGCTTCACTGACATAAAAGCTAAAAAAGCATACTCAGCATCGCAAAAAGTGGGGGGGTCGACACCCCCAGTTTTCAAGAGTGGGGGGGTCACGACCCCCCCGACCCCCCCCCCGTCGGCGACGCCCCTGTTCTTACGTAATTTGCATAGGCGTCTATAGGAAATAACCGATGAATTTATAAAATGATTGATGTGAACGGAGCACCTTGGGATCGGTGCAGACTGGTTGCTGTGCTTCACAGACCAGCAGCAGCAGCGGGCCTGCTGGCTATACGGGAGCATTGCATGCTATCCTAGCCAGAATACACATCTCGGCACCCACTAGACAGCAAACTTCCCTCAGGGGGCCGCGTTCCAGCGGGAGCCCCGAGCGGCCGGGTGACCGGGACCGGAGAGCTGTCCGACGTCTGTGTGCAGCGTGGGACCAACCGGTTTCACCGACCTCCGGCACCGAACATCGATCGACCCGTGATACCTTTAACGGGACGCTGTCGGAATCACGGTGTAACACCGCCTGCCTCCGGGGGCTCCGGGCGCAGAGGCCGCCGCCAGAGGACGGAGTCACGCTGCCGGGTACACTCGGCTGGAGCGAGATGGGAAAATATTGGCGACTGAATGCCGATCAGACTGGAAACCATGAGAATGAGAGCGTCCGAGGAGCTATCAGCTCTCTGGAGAGAATCATTACCGCTCGGCGGAGCCCTGGGGATGCGGCGAGGCGCACCGGGGCTCGATCAGCCGACCCGACGCGCTGGTCAAGTATGGTGCTGGTCTCAGCGGCCAGCGCTGGCCACGCTTGTGTCAACGGCTAATGCTAGCTGCAGCACTGATCTGAAGCGACCAATGCCTTCTTGGTCCGAGTGTCGGCCATCCATTCAGCTAGCTCTGACGTCGTCAGTGTCACTGACAAGAACAAACGGCGCCTGGTAAGTACGGCAGCCACTAGGACGACGGTCCTCTATGGACAGAGATGACCAGCGCGGCGCGGCGCGCGCGACGCCCAGCTTTGGCAGTGGTGACCGAGCATCTGAGGGAGCCATCACCGCCGGCCGATCCGTCAGCGGGTAAATGGCCGGCCGGAAACGGCCACTGAGTCCGCGCCGGGGTGCGCCGCCGAGACGTCATCGGTCAGCGGGCGCCGCGGCGCCCCGGAACTGTGCCGGGGGCGCCGGCGGCCACCGCACCGTCGTCGACCTGATCAGGGCGTCATATCCGCCCAAAGGATCACCGGTACCGGTCGGGGGCCGCCGCGGTGCTCAGATAAGCCAGAGGTGACCCGACGCGTGTCGCTGAGACGATGGCAGAGGGATGACGGAGGGGTGACGGAGGAGGAACGAGGTGGAGGGGAGAACGAGGAGGAGGGGTAGAGGAAGGAGAGTAGGGAGGGATGCCAGAGAAATGGCAAAGAGGAAGTGATAGAGGCAGGAGTGAGGCTATAGTGAAGGCAGAAGACGCAGATTATGCAGGATTCGCTTTTCTCTGGTCAGCTAAGAGAACAGAAACGATATCCCTTCTTTCCCCGGACGACTGACTTCTTGTGAAGGTTGACAGTGCAAACTAAGAGGTCCAATGTTGGGATTCGGTCATGGGAAAATATTAGCCCATCGTCCCTGACAGGGTTAACGGGAAATGCTTTCTGTCTGCGGAATTATGAGACTATTTGCGGACGGCCAGCGTTTACAGGCTGGTAAAAACTAGACAGCCGATGGCTTGAACAGAGTCACATTATGCTGAACACAAAATATTCCTCAGCGTTATTGGTATTGATCGTGCTTCCGGAATGGCTTATTTTGGAGGTTATGACCGATGCTCAATTCCTGGAATAGTTGCTTGGTGCATGCATGGTTATCTTTTTTACGTCATAGGAGCAACGATGGGGTTGTCATAATCAGGACTCGGCTCGGCCCACACACCCCATATATAGACCTAAGACCCTGCCCACACATCAACGCCTTTGCGCCGAGCGACCTGATGGAAACGTCTCTTTGCTGCAACTGGGACTTCTGCGACATACTCCATGATGAGCTCTCTGCATCTGGCAGCCCGAATGAAAACACTCGAGTTCCATAAACCTCGTCAGCCTCTCTCAATATGTCCGAAACTTTCCGAGTGGCGCGATTTATCCTCGGCTGGGAATAGAACGGGAGCGACATTTGTCACCAATGCCTGCCGACCATATGGAGACGACGTTCGATCCTGGCTGTGATTGAGTATAAAACCGGACAGTAGCCACTCGAACTGGAGTCGAGATTCTGAGCAGCTGAGCCGCCAGTTGATATGGCATTCAGATTGCCTTTCTAGATATATTCTGCATTTTTACGATGCGCATTTAGACTAATGAGACATAAAATAGGCACCCCTCGTGCTTTAATTCACACAATCGTAATTATTGTCGCTTTGGCGGGCCAGCTAGAGATCGTAAATGTCGCTTAACGTTTCGCCGAATCGGCTCGCTGGCCCGCAGTCATCCTTTGACGACCAATACACCTCCATCGGAATGGTACTCAGACGGCGCGAGCTCATCTGGGCTGACACGATAGCTCGTTTTTACGTGCCCACTTCATTAATCCGTGCCTAATGTCGATACATTCACGACTGCCGGTGAGAGGCGCGCGGGCCGAGGCGAGGAGGCCACGGCAAAAACACCGATAATAACTCACATTTCATCATAGCGGCGCGCAGGCGCGCGCTGCAGTGAGAGCTGTCGAAGACGGTGAGCTTCCTCGGCACCGGGTGCTAGATCATACGCTGCGCATACGCAATCGGCACACACTGTGCATTTGGCTGAGACTGATGAGAAGAGGATAGGCAGCAGTTGGCAAGAGTGATCAGGAGAGGATAGTCGGAGTTGGACCTAAAAGACGGTCCCGGGACATGTACAGTTACATACTTACCACTAATGGTTGCAGGTACTTACATACAGGCTGATAGACAAATTTTCTTTGAAGACCATTTGCAAAAGATCAACAAGCGACTTTGGAACCTTTTGAGAAGGGAAGTGAGGACGAAGGGTGGACTGGTTATTTCTGGAAGTTCGACGTCACCGCCAGCACCGCTAGGCGAATGCCCCACAGCTGAAACAGACCCTGTCCTGCTGAAGTGACACAAGCCAGACTTTTGACCATTGGACCCGGAACAATCGACCTAACCATCACCGGAAGAGGTCAGACGAGACACTGGGGCGCGATGTCGAGACGCCTGCCTGTCTGGCACCGATCGTCGACGGCTACGGCAGCGATCGTCGACGACGACGGGCAGCGACGACCGTCCACTGCAGAGATGTCAGCACGGCGAAATATGTGAAATGGCTCACAAAATGCCGCCATGAACTGCAGACAACTTCTTTTGGATTGCGTCAGCAATGCGGACGATGCTGGCAGGCCATTCGGCACCAAATGCAAGGGCCGAAGGCGGATGTCGACATATTATTTGCCTTATCATGCCGAAGTCGATCCAGTACGCTTGACATCTTCCAAACTAACTCCGAGTACCCAGTTGACATTCGACGGGTAACCACACACACAAGCATACTGGTATAAACATCCAACAGATATCCAGTCAAGTTTGTCATCTTTCTAATGCCCAGTTGACATTCAACGCCGACATCAGCCCAACATCCTGCCGACATCAGCCCAACATCCAGCTGACATCCGGCCGACAGCCGCTGACATCCGGCCGACACCCGCAGACATCTGCAGGCGCCTGGTCGGTCCGACAAGCGACTGCACCGGCACCTCCTCCTGCAGGTTTTGCCGACATCTGAAGAGGCTGACGCACTGGGCGAGTCTGTTTCGGCTCAGCCGCACCGTTTTTGCTGAGCAGCTCCTGGCCACTAGGCAATTAGTGGAAGCAATTTCACCGCATTAGTGAAGTGTAAGACGTGTTTTCAGGAGAAAAAAAGCGACGTTATGGAGGAACGTAGATGTTTGTCGCGTCGCCTGATCGGTCGCCTGATCGTCGGTGGTCGTTTGATGAGTGGTGTTCAAACATTGGTTATCAGATCGCTATGTTTAATCTTATGATTATTTGTAAAAAAAAATGTTTTTTAATGATCAAAAGAAAAGAGGATTCCTAGCGATCATCTCAACTATTATCAAAATACACCTAAAACGGACGTGGAAGCGCACCCAGAAAAGATCGGTGATGGTTATAGTTTTTCAATTAGATTTTGTCCGAGATTTTGACGTGCTCTGGCATCTGGCGTCCAGACATGGCCCAATCTCTTGTCACTCATATGCCAGTCGAGTGAAATGATGTCACGACCTCAAACAGGTTTTGGAGAAATGTTAGAAATGGATGTGCTGATCTCCTGGTTTCAGAATAACCTGCTTTCACAGTCCCATCTCAGACATAAACTTTAATTTGATGTGAAAATTGTGGAGGCGACCAAACTGTGTTCATATCAATAAGTGGAGGAAATGAGGCTGGAACATTTTGAAAAAAAAACAGGTAGGTAATGTAAAAACAGCTCCCAGATAACTATGAGATATTATAGCCAAGCAGCTGCTAAAGAAACTAAGTGACTGAAAAATAACACATCGATGCACATGCTCCATTCTGAATTCGTGTTTATAAATACCTGATATGCATATGTGGATAAGATTGCTCAATAAACCAAAGGATGAATATCAAACGAAGCGAAAGAGATAATCCATAATCATATACACTGACTCTATTTTAGACAAATGTTTGATTTATCGCAAAACGGAAAATATCAACCATCGAATTCAGCGGACGCTTCATTTCACAATGCCACTTTATTTACGACGACGCTCTGAAAGCGACTGGTCCGACCTTCTGCGGAATTTATCAGCCCCAAGTGGCGCTCGGTCGATTTTAGGCTGTTGAAACCGTCTGCGTACATCTTCCGGCATATAAAAAATGCTTTTCAGAGTACAAAGACATGAACAAACTAGCTTCAAAAAGTTTGAGCAAAATTTTTCCCGCACTGACTGATGATGAATTCTGCTGGAATGAGACCTAGGCTGCGTGTCATTCATAGATCCATTCATATTGCAGCATCCCTGGTTTTGAATCAGATAGCAGCTGGTCTACCTCAGTGCTGACACCCGAGTGTCACCTGGCTGTGACACCGGGGGGTGTCCGCGTGACGTGTCACCCGGCGGTGTCATCTCCAAGTGTCACCTCCTCCGCTGCACCGCATTCCTGCAGCCCCGGTGCCTCTCATCCCGAGCACCACTCCAGTGGCTGCGGCGACGCCCGCGCAGGACAGACGACCACTATTTGTCATGGCCAGATGTATTTATGCCTCCCCCTGAGGTATTTATCTCCCGAGGAAGGAGGATGGGGAGGGGTGGGAGGGGCGGGGTAGGTCAGAGGGATAGACGACGACTCTGGGTGGGGTGGGGGTGGGGGTTGCACGCCCAGCGGCACCATCATTGCGTCTGGCAAACGACTGACCTTGCAGGATGGTTCTACAAAGGTCCCGTTATCTATGCATCTGAGCACAGTCGATGATGGTCACATCGCAGCAGCAGCACGGACACTGCGCAGCGCTCAGCCATTCTCCAAGCACAAAGTAAATAACCAAATTAATGTGCCCCGCGGGGATGAAGACCATTAGCTCAGTGGCTATTGCTGACGGGGAAATGACTCGGGCAGCGACGTTCGATCAGTGATCGGAGCGAGCACCCGGAGACGGCCGAGCGGGAAATCGCTGCCGACGGCACGAGCAGGGCGGTCCGGCGCACCCCGCGTCCTTCACCGAAACTGAATGGAGCTGAGCGACACTGAATAAAGTGAGCATGGCATGTGACAAAAGTATCACGCCAAGACTTCAGGCATTGAAGGATCGCTGTCAACAAACAACACTGCCTTCCGCTGACTGCCTTTCGTTCGATTCATCTACGTAATTATTAGTTGAATGATATTTGCTTGTTTGAAAGGGTTGCCTGTATAAAACTATTAACATCTCATAAGTACCTTCTCTTGTCTTTTTGATTCTACATCACCGTCACACTCACGCTGCGTCTCCTTCTCTGTTGCAGCTTTTGTGTTATAGTTAAATGATATATCGACATCGAGAGTGACGCAAATTCAAAATATATTTAGCTATTGTTATTGGCTATCCCAGTTGGCAAACAAATCATTCATATGACAAACATGACAGCTATCCGACGTCATGGAGTCCCTATTTCATACTAATTGTTCTCATTCATTACCCTCGTGTCAGTTTGATTGTCTTTGCTCCATACATCTCAGTGGCTCATAGCTTGTTATCAAAGTACGCATTTTTTCTGACAACGTTTTTAGCTCTTTAAAATTGATGAAAAAAAAACTTAGCACAGGCTCATTCGCCAACACAAGAAAGGCATCAAACATCATATTTTAGTCAGGCATGCAATTGCATATCTACCTAGCCCTAAGCGTATAGCGTGACTCCCAAAACGTGCTTGCAGTTTGCACCTTTCAGATGCATCATGAAATTGCTCGATATAAACCGGGGCTCACAATATAGTCGATAGCTGCTTGTTACCTTGATAACCGCCCATTTCTTACGCTCTGCTCGGCTCCACTGGCTCTCCACACCATTATTTTCACCGCCATCGCTGACATTCATCTCGACCTGCTCGCTTTGGTTCGTGACCGGAGGATCGCCAGTCACGCTCGGCGCGGCCCTACATGGGATCCCTATGAGCACACGCCGCGTGCCAGGAGGGTAGGTGTAACGTGCCCGAGTTCAGTCACCGGAGTGCTGGGCCGGGACGGGGTGGGTGGGTCACTGGGAAGTGGAGGTGGGAGGGAGGGCGGCCACTGCGCACTCTAATCGTATGGTCGATTACAGAGCTGATAGTGACACTTACTAATCAGAGCGGCTCGGCCGGCCCTGCCCAGTCCGCCGGGTACGCCCTATACATCGGAAGCGCCTACGCTGTTCTTTGAACAGCTGTGGCTTGAACACCGAACACCAGCATATATGCCACGAATTACGCGATACGGGAGATAGTTCGGCTGTCTGAAATTCATTCTGCGGTAGATAGTATAACCGCGTACGCAATTCAAAATATTCCACGACATTATCTCGCACATTTGGGAACAGCTTTGCCGCCGCATTCCTAGCACAGCTCAGTAGGCTGGACATTAATGAGGAATGACTATAATACTGACCGGCCTTGCGCCACTGGACATTGATGCAGCGCGTAACGTCGGCTCCGTTTAGATACCGGGGCCGATATGCAAACGATATGATAACGATATGCCCGGAATATCAGATAACCAGGAAAGGACCCTGCCAAAATCACTGGTGGTCGCCTTGTCGTCATTGAAACAGGGAACCCACGGTGAATGTCATGGGACACCGTCGTCGTCACCGCCGCCGTCAACGTCAATGTTAACATCAACGTCAACTTCAACGAAACTGCCACCGTCACCACGCATCCGTCGTGATCTCACCTGCTTCCATGTAGTTTTCTCGTCCCCATTCTGCCAGCAGGTGCAGCAGTAGCACCCCGTAGCTAAGCTGGAGGCCGGCGATGACTAGGTGGACGAGGAAGGCGCAGGCGCAGATGACCCAGCCCCAGCCACCCTCGGGGTAGTAGTGTTGTCGAATGGTGGACGTCTTGGGATCATGGCGCCGCAGACCAGGGATTCGCTTGTGGAGGCTGTTCATCTCCCTCTCGTTCAGACCCTGCAAAAGAGAGGCTCGGGTCAATTCTGGGGAAGATGAGATCGAGTCAGGCCCTGCTGGGAAGACGATGTCCGGTCAAGCCCTGCTGGGAAAGAGATGCTGCGGAAGATGAGGCCAGGCTAGTTCATTGGGGAGTTGAGTTAGGGAAAAGAAGGCGGGTCAATTCCAGGGAAATATGAGGTCGAGTCCCCGAGAAAGACAGATTAGCCGTTTTCGCGACGGGCCATCCGGCGAATGCACCTGATTTGACCAAATCTGCACCTAGTCTCTTTTACAGCAAATATCTTCATTTTATGTATTAATTTCAGTGTCTTAACCCACGAGCCGCTGGGGGGGGGGGCATAAGGTTGCCCCCCCCCCTTTACGTTTTGTGAAATATCTCCGAAACCTGATGAGCTACGAACGTGAAACTTGGCATAGCTTCAAATGAATACCTAGGTAATGTTTGAGGAAAGTTTGGTGGTTGCGGCACCTAAGATGACGTCAAAGTGACGTCATACAGTTTTGTCGTTTTCCGATATGGACCGTTTCTGATGACGCTGAGCATGAAACTCAACTGTAAATGAACTAGACAGCACCTGCTGTCATCCTAAAACATCTAACTACACTTCCATCTAGTTTCTGACCAATAATCGGCCCTTTATATTCGGTCCCATATATCTGATGTATCGTGAATAATATGAGAGTCGCAAATCTATAATTTCACTTATGACGTCACTGTGACGTCATTTCGAATGGGATCAACACCAAATTTGAACACAACCTCGGCTAGGTATTCAGGAAGATGTATGCGAAGTTCCGCTTCTCTATCTCTTCGCGTTGCGACGATATCGTCGCAGAAGTAAAGGGGGGGGGGGCAACTATATGCCCCCCCCCCCCAGTGGCCGGCGGGTGGCGCGGAGGCCCAGCGGCCGCCGGGTTAATCGATGATGCTCTCAGATAATATGACAAAGCAGGCATATAAGCAATTAGTGCAACCCTAGCTGACAGCTGCTAAGAGAAACACTGACCCTGATTTGACCAAATCTGCACCTAATCTGTACCAGATGTGCACCAAATGTGTACCAGATGGCCGTCGTGAAAACGGCTATTATAGGAAACTCACGATACAAGTTACGCACGCATGGGTATTCGTCAAAAACTGGGTCGTTGTTGTCCATGCTGAGAGGTGACAAAAGTCTCTTACAGCTTCGTGTCCCAGTCAATTTACCCTACCAATTCAAATTATATTATATCCTCTGCATATTTAAGATCCACTAAACCTCACAATTACTCAGAACGATTAAGATGTAGCCTCATCACTCGAGGGCGTGAAAATGCAGCACCAGTTCATCTTCGCTTGAAACTGCAACCTGTTATCAACACCATCGTATGCCATTAGCTCTCGGATGACTGCATGTAATTGCCCACATCAAATATAATTGGTGTTATAATGTCTGGGCACGATGAGCACCTAACCATTCATGACAGCTGTAAGCTGTTATTCGTTTTGCCGCATGGTTATTGCAGCTATACTATTGGGTTCTGAAGTGTTGTAAGATGCAGTCAGTCCCTCTGACATGTGAGGAGACGCAGCATTAAATACACTTCGCTATCGCACCGCTCAGCAAGTGATGGGAAAAATCAAATAAATGATGGGATAATTAGGCGAACTGATCATTGAGTATGAAAGTGGCCTAACCCGGCAGGCGGTGGGCCTACCAGCCACCTTCCGCGCGGTGGGGGGGGGGGCACTTTTTTGCCCCCCCCCCGTATCTCCGAAACTACTGGACGGATCCGGAAAATTCAAACGGCGTTCGATAGCCCTGTCAAATTTGTCGAAGGAAACCAAATTTCATTGACCTCGGGGTCACCGATGACGTCAAAGGTCAGGTCAAAGATAAAATTTTTCACCGTTCACGGGGCTTCTAGGGAAAGCGCTATAACACCGAGTAAAACGCATTTTGTCGAAAATCAGCGATAAGGCGTCAGTTGTCAAGTACATATGTTGCTATTAGAGGTCACTGGTCATACCAGGTCAGGTCACAGGTCAGGTCACCAAAGGTCACCAAGGGTCACCAAATGAGCCCAGCTTTACTAAGGTTATGCGATGCATGTTTTATGGCCAGTTTTTCATTTCCAACTCAATGGTGTTGGCTATAAGACCATCAGGTACGGTTTAGGTCACTTTCTGGTGGAGGTCAGGTCAAGGTCAGGTCAAAAAAGGTCAAATTTCAAAGTTGATATTTTTGCATAAAATGGGTATCGATTCGATGCAGCTCGTCACGGGGAGTCTAATGGTGGTCTTTGTTTTGCGCTACGAGGTCTAGAATTGCTAAAAATTGAGTTTGAAAATTTGACGTCATCAATTTTGAACAGTTTTTTCGCTATAACTTGGCCAAAAAAAAGAGGTATCGATCTCAAATTTGGTATGTAGATAGAAGGCGGTAGGGGCTATCACATATATTCCGTTTTTTCGAAATTCAAAAAACTTTTTGGATTTTTTGGCTATTATATTCAAAAAATCTATTTTTTGATTTTTGGGGGTCAAAATCCAAAAAATTCGAAAAACCGAAATAGCAGTTTTGTAGCCCTCTTAATTCCACACCTTTTATGTCTGAAACATTTTTCTGTATCTCTAAAGCTGTAGGCCTGACATCTCTTCCCGCGAAACCTTTTTTTTTTGGTCGAAAATGGCAAAAATGACGTCACTCTGACGTCATTAGCGGCCAACCTATCATAGCCTTTGGAAAAATTTTTGGTCACCATGTGCGCTAGCTGCTCCCGGGAGGGTACTGAAAGTTTGGTGACGATCGGCGCAGCGGTTCTCGAGATATATCGAAAAAACTAAAGGGGGGGGGGGCAAAAAAATGTCCCCCCCACCGCCTGGAAGGCTAAACTAAAAAAAGCGTGGTGATGGCCCAGCGTCGATATCAGCGATGGGTGCTGGACTATTTTTTATATATGAATTCGATACTTGCTATGAAAATTGCAGAAGGGTGTCATGTACTCGTTGGGATTACTGAAAATGAAAAAGAATCGAATTGATATGATAATGATCATTGGATTTATCACAATCGAACAAAGCATCATATTTATTCCTTGCATCGCCCGTATGCATTCACAGATAAAGTGAGCGCGGGAGATAAATTTTGAAGAACAACGAATCCATGCTCCAACAAGAGCAAATACCTATGTTATCAAATTTTCCAAAGTGCGCGACTCCTGCCATGATCAACCATTAAAGCCGAAAACCCACTTCGCGAACATGCCTTCCTGATGCCATGATATATCTTCCCTCTTCATGAAAGCGAACCATTTATCTTACGACGCGCTCGCCGTTGAGCGGCCGGCGACTTCGGCGTAAAGGTGTGTGTTATGGTGTGTTATGACATACTCGGAGCGTCCCCGGCTCCATTTATCATGTCCTAAGAGTGATGTTCCCCGGCTGATGTCGGCTGTCGGATGAGCTAATTCACGAGGCGGCCCGGTCCTCAAAGTGCGCCTTATGATGGCCAGATAAATGGTCTGGGCCCCACTGTAGTAAATAGGTGCACTAGCGAGGTGTGAAAAAATGAGGCGCAGTCGTCTACTGAGCCTGTATTCGTATTCGCTAGACGAGCCTAGTTTTCTGAGAAATACAGGATATATTTTATACAATAAGTGAGCAACTCAGCAGCCTAGAATGGGTAATGGGTAATAGATGGTCCTTGACCATGCAGCGGTCTGTGGACATTATAGAAATAAGGTCACTTGATGATGTTTTCCGTGAACATAAATGGACAAAAAACATACACACAAGTGTTTATGGAAGCACCTCAGTGGACTGAACTGGCGGGCAACGTTCAATAAATAAACATTTAATAAGCTTGGCAGGCTGCAAGTGCAATTAATAATACCAATCACTTTACGTTACATGTGTCTTTCAGTGCTGCATACTCTAATCTCCAATGCCGATTCTAAACATTCATAATAAGAATCCCCTGAATGTGCTACCAGTCTTTAACATTCCAAGATCTCCTAAGTCCAACAATTAAGAATCAAGATAACACGTAAGTGGCTTACAACTTGTCAAACGAGGCTGAATAATGCGATCCAGCTCATAAATTCCTTAATTAGTGCGATTTTACGGACGATTTGATATAATCATTCGTCGAATATGGATCTATGTACTTAGACAGAAGCAATTTATTATTCCTACTTAGTAGTCTAATCTATATCTGGCGGGAGACAAAGCTTATAGAGCACTTTCTGCTGAAAACGGGTGGCGGAAAACGTCAGATCCTTCTCCCCACGCTTACTCATGTGTAAGTCAAGGATGAGAGGCTTCGCTAATGCAGCTCAGACTGGACGCAGTTCGGGACTGGTCTCCCGTCCCGTCCCGTCCCGTCTCCCGTCCGTTCTCCGTCCCGTCTCCCGTCCCATCCCGTCTACCGTCTCTTGTCTCCCGTCCCGTATGCAATCCCTTGCCCCGTCTCGTCCCGTCCCGTCCCGTCCCGTCTCCCGTCCCTTCTCCTTCCCCGTCTCCCATCCCGTCCCGTCCCGTCTACCGTCTCTTGTCTCCCGTCCCGTATGCAATCCCTTGCCCCGTCTCGTCTCGTCTCGTCTCGTCTCGTCTCGTCTCGTCTCGTCTCGTCTCGTCTCGTCTCGTCTCGTCTCGTCTCGTCTCGTCCCGTCTCGTCTCGTCTCGTCTCGTCCCGTCCCGTCCCGTCCCGTGTCTCTTGACGGTCTCGTCTCCAGTCTCCGTCTCCTGTCCCACGTTTCCCGTCTCCCCTCTTTCGTCTCCCATCTCGACTCCCATCTCCCGTCCCCTCGACGGTCCTAACTCCCGTCTGCCATCGTCTCCCGTTTTGCTCCCAGTCCTATCCCAATTTCATTCCCATCCCATTCCCGTCAGCTCACCTGATAGGCCTCGAATCCAGCACTGTCCTCCGACGGGTCGTCATACCGTACCCGAACAGGGAGACGAGTGTCTGTGGAGAAACGACAACACAGCGGTGAGGTCATGTGCAAAGACCGTCTGAGTACATACACGATCTGTTCGGGACACGTGTGTACAGTGTGGGTCGCTGAGGCTGAACGGTCATGTCCATCGGCAGGTACAAGGTCTTGTCCCGTCACCCGTGCTGGGGTGACTGTGAGAACAGACCAGTACACGGACCAGCCGGACCTAAGACGTGGACCAAGGAGAAGCCTGGTGAGTCAGCGGTGCTCGGTAGAGACTTGTGTCGATAGATGATAGTGCAGAGAGGAAGGATGGACCAAGGTGGGATGGAGGGATGTTGGAACGTCGGGTTGGAGATGGAATCGTTAGACGATGTGAACGGCGGCGAAATGATGGAACGGTGGGACGATGGAGCGTTGTAGGGCATTGGTAATGTTTGAGAATGATGAACAGTTGATGATGAGGACCCGGTTGAACAGTCTAAATATGGGTAATCAGACAATGGGACGGTTAATTCACGGTCCGACAAAAAAAGCACACACACACACACACAGCAATATGCGAACAACGCAGACAGCTATTTGAAATGAAGCAAAATATTAAAATTCCTCCAAGATCAGAGGACATGAGAGTGCTTGTTCAGCCTTTAAAAAATATTGCAACTCACATATATGAGAATATGCAACAAGCATGCCGCAAGTGCCGTAGTCGTAATTAACCCTCAGTAAAGATAACTGTCCGAGTGGTGTGACATTTACAACTGGCACGGAACAACAGCCTGGCAGGAGCGCGCGCAAATACCTGCCGGGCGTCCAACCGGCGGCCAGGTTAACAGCCTCCACTAACTGATGACCCGGCAAATAGGCGGCAGAATAAACAGACAACCAGGAAACACACGACAATAAATGCCAGCCGACGGAAATTGGTGGCGACATGACCGCCCACCCAGAACTCTCTCATGTTTAAAGATAGCAGTGGGAAGCAATTTTCAGCTGGCTTTTATGCCACACAAACAGCGAATAACATTTTAGGATCAATCGTATTTCATACGTAGGTAGCTGGTAGTGTACTTGTCAAATTTGAAGTAGAAACTTCAGCAGTAAAAATGAAATATAATCAGTTTATGCCCCGTTACGACACCTTGGCTGTGACAAACCTGACCCTGATAAATAAACTAATGGACGGTCACACTATATTTGAATTTAAACAGGCTCCAGCCCGCACAGTCAAATTTATCCTCATTATTATTACAGGAAACGTTGATGAATATTCGCTTTAAAATTTGATCTCTTCCTTATTGGAATAAAGCCACTCCACTTACTACCCTATCTCGCCAACATGTACATTGGATAAGTTAACCCATGGACAGCTCCCTCTCTATTAATTCACTTATCTGATTGAGATGAAGTGTTATACGTTTATTGTGCAAGCGAGAACTTAAGGACGAAAAACACATTTCAAACAAATCACTCATTAGCGAAACATCTTCGGCAGAGTATCATCAAGCCACACAATGAGCCTCAATCGCTGGTTGCAGAGCGTTAAGTCCGACTCAGAATCCCTCGATTTCGTCTGAGCTGGGCCGCGCTCACTCGGTTATCTTTGGCCCCGTCCAGGGCGGTTAATCGTGCCCCTCCGAGTGCAGAAAGAGACAGGTGCTCGACATGCGGGTAGTGGCGAGCGGGCTGCTGCCGCCGCCGCTGCCGCCGCCGCCACCGCCGCCCGCTCCGCGCCGGGCTGCTGCTGCCGCCGCCGCCGCCGCCGCGCCGGCACCCCGCGCGGGTGAGCTCGAGCTGCTAATGACGCACAGAAGTCCAGCAGCGCGCTGTGAGAGCCGCACCATAACGTGCACAGCTGGACCCGGGAGAAATTGATACAAACTGACCGTGGAGAATGGGGAATCGTGGCGTCCATGGGACAGATAGTGGCATTTGAAGTGTAGGTATGTCTGAGGTTCTAGTGCATGGCGTATACACAAGCGTTCTATAATGATACATATGACAAAATCAAAACTTTTTTTTCTGTGCATACCAATATTCTTTTAATACCAGTGCAAGTTAGATTCATTATTTTCACCTGTCCAAGACCATCCAGCAGTGACGACAGGTCGATTAAGGTAGTGAATATGGATTCGTTCATCATCATAAGCATGCCTAGCATGCATGACCATCACCGTGTCATGACTGGAACTAAGACTACGCAGTGTGATGAACCGCGCGGCTGCCGAAAGTCAGCATTTACAGGCCAACGGCTCTGTATCAGACGATCGAACAGCTAGCTCCCTCATGATCAACCAACAGTCCGATTTCAGCCGTCTGAGGGCCGCCATTGTTCATAGGGCTGGAGCCATTTTCCAAACGACTTCCAGCAGTACGTCTTCGGTGGATCGTATTCTTGGATTATGCAGGGCTCAGCAGTTTATAAGAGGCGCATTTCCGCCGCTGCGCCGCGACAGTGCCGGCGCGTGTCAGCTGGCAGCGATGGCGGGGCGGCGCATTTGACAGGCTGACGCAGTGGACCCGGCGGGCCAATTCCGAGCCGGGAAACCGGCCTGATTTACGGCCAGAAAATATCGAAACCAGGAGCCTCACTTCGTAGACGAAGCCTTCGTCTAACCAAATCCAATGGCGCGTGCATGGTCGGGACGATCAGGTAGACCGATTTAACTAATCCAGCCAGCCTCGCCGGGCCGAATTCTTTCGGTCTGGATCAGATCCAGGATCTAAGGCCAGGTGCGGGAGCCAATACCTATCTCACCACTATAAATCGCAGCATGTTTCGAGACCACATTCCAGATCTACATAGAAACGAGTTTTAGTTTTGGCCCTCCATTCCAGCCTTATTAAAGGCACGTTCATAAGCGTTTATCATTCCCTCAGACATCCCACTGGGTCGGCAAGACACCCAGAGTTCCAGAGTTCCAGACGCGGTTGCAGCTGGAGCGGCGCACCTTTAGAGACTGATAGCCGGGTGTATTTCACTCGTATCCCACGTGGCTGCGCACGGCTCCAACAGTTCCTACACCCACACACCGGCCACGAGCGCCGGCTCTCTCCTCTGTCAATATTCCGACTGGCTAACAGCCCGAGGAGGCATTGGACGGCAGCCGCTCTCGCTTTAACAATTCCAGTCGCAGTGGCTTAACGAGCCGTATTTAACCCAAACGCGTACACAATATCGCTCAGCCGTTTAATTCCGGCGAGTTATGCGTGCTTCTGCGCCAGGAATTGAACGGCTCTTGGCCCATACAGTCGCCGGTGAAAACTCCCCGACGTTTGGTCTGCAAAAACAGGACGTTTGCCAGACGCCGGGCCGCTGCTCTTTGGTGCCGCTGACGGTCTGTCACATACAAGAGTCGGATAGCGGCCACCCGGATAGCTGTCAGCATCTGCGTGACAGCGTGACAGGCCGACAATGCGAGAACATGACAGTCGTCAGCGGGATGGGTCCCGGCATTGTGTTCGCCCTGAGATTGCCCCAGCTGAGCGTCTTGATTGTACGCGGGTGAAAATAACAGAGTGCCATCGATAAAGGCCCGGCTCCTCGCTGAGTCAATCATTGGATAGAAGTTAAAAACTCGGATGCATGCGTTATGAACATGTCATTAGTGCTTCATTATTATTTTCGATCGTTTTTGTGTTGGTTCTGAGGCAGTCTGTCAAGACTCCATTAGCGCTAACACCCTTCTTAGCTCGCACGAAAGGCTGACGAGGCGATGAAGAGTGCATTAGCCGCATCAGCCATGTCATTGATATGTGCCAACCAAAGTATTAATGTGGTACAAAATATAATGTCTCTACGATGCAAAATATGTTAATGTAAGGCATTGCTAGGCTGTTTACATATAAAAGAGAAGGCAAATTTATAAATAACCAGTTGCAGTTTCTTATTACATATATGGTTGAGGCAATATCAAAATTAAAATGTTCAAAAACATGACAGAGCACGATTCAAATAAACTATCCCTTTGATGCCAAACCGTTTAGAACGATTTTGCTGCTTTTGGATACAAAATAGGATCGCGCCTATGTCAGCAGAAGCTGACTAATTCATTTACGAGACTGATTAGCGTAACAGCTCTCTCCTCCCTCCCTCCCTCCTCTTTCCTCCCTCGGAGCTGTCGCAGCCAGCCGACGCAACGGCGGGCGGCAGGCCGAGAGAACGTCGGCTCGAGCACACCAGACTGACGCGATCGGGGCGGCCACCCGCTCGGCAAATCAGCTCCAGAGGTAATGGCGTGGGGTAAATCAGAAAGGCGCCGTGCCGATCGCGCCGCGGTGCCTTGCTGCGCTTCCAGTACCGTGTGCTGCCGACTGATTGTGTCAGAAAGGGGGAAGCAGCGGCCGAGAAAGCTTCGTTCGGGATGAGATGTTTGCATGCGTAGCAACTAGTTTGCGAAAGTGTTGAAAGAATGACGGCATGGTGGGGAAAAATAACAAGAATAGAGAGAAAGAGAGAGAGAG